>NW_017731627.1:1261508-1263256 GCF_001890085.2 Hipposideros armiger
TCTCTCTCTCTCTCTCTCTCTCTCTCTCTCTCTCACTGGTGTATATTTTCATGCCATAGCAAAAGAATGAGGTTTTATATTTAGGTGCTTTGGGTAGAAAAACAATTTTCTGAGCAGAAAACACCTTCCCCTATTGGATGAAAACATAGCCACCTTATCACTTGCTCTACAGTTTCATTAAACTATCACTCCCCCTGATTTAGCTACTCAGAAGTTTGACTGTATACCTGTTTCAGTATTGATATTTGAGTGTTTTAGTTCTACCACTCAGCCTTTTGGTAAAAATTTATCCTCTAATCTATTGTGTCTTTTTGCACTCTATTAAATTAACCTAGAATATTCTTCCATCAACTCTTTGAAAGCAGGAACTTCATAGTACCTAATAGTATCTTTTAAATATGTATATGAATTTAATTACATTGAAATGACTTAATATTGTTTGGGGTTATTTAAATGTGGAAAATAGATAGGGTGTAAAAGAAAGTAATCAAAATAGTCAATATGTGGGAAAACATAGACACATGAAATAGTAAAAATATTAATAAATGCAGTCAAAAATATAATTTAGCTTTTATTACATGGATTTGGAGACATAAAGTGTTAAATCACACCTCTTGAAATGTAACTTTACAGAGTAAAATCCTAATGTAAACACAGTTATTTTTTGGGTTTTGTTTTTCCACTTCAGCCGTATGGTGGGGTCTGATCTCATGGATTGGCCTGGCTAGCCAAGAAAAAATGAGATAGAAACTGATGCAGGGAAATATCTTGACAATGAGGCCTGCAATGCTAGAAAAAAACATTCTGAAATTGAATTGTGACAACTATCAGCTCCTGGGGACATAGAAAATTAGTTTGCTCAAAATTCCAAAAGGCATGCTCCAGTAAGGCGGTTTCAATCAATGCAAAGGAAGGGAGACGGGCTCACTAACCTGCCAGGTCTATTCCCTTCTTTATGCCCCTGAACGCGTCTGAAACACATTAAGAAAACATTTATGTGCCACTTGCCTTGAATGCAAAGGCACACACTGCATCTCCCACACAGTCCATGCAGGACCTTTCATTTTCAAGTTTACAAAGAATAAAATAAAATTAGAGTTTGTCACTTTTAGAGGGAAAGAAAACAGACTCAGTCATCAATGGAGAGTACCCGGAAGCAGGAGTGCATGAGTGGCAGCCTGTTCTTAGGCACAGCTGGGGAGGAGGTTTTTCACACACAATGGGAATGACTTCTAATTGCTCTTGAAAACTTCAACTCTATCACCTTACTCTGGAGTCCTAAAGTCCCACAGACGTTGTTCACATCACAGCTTGTGTTGGCTACACTGCAGTGAACTACATTCCTGGCTCTCCCCTACCCCTAGGCATCAAACAACCTCATCCACTCAGATTCCATGAACTAAGAATTTTGGACACTTCAGGAAGTAATTCGAGCTGAAGCATATCTTACATATGAAGGAAAGATTTCTAAGATATTAGTATTGTAAACAAAATCACAGCAAAATGAATAAATCTCATGGCACAGGCAAGGCCATGACAGCCTTTAAGGTCCCCCTCAGCTTCACTTAATCTTAGAAAGGTTTCTTCCTGGTTGTAGGACCCTGACCATCACCTTTCCCTAGCCCAGCGGTTCTCAACCTTCCTACTGCTGTGACCCTTAATACAGTTCCTCATGTTGTGGTGACCCCCAACCATAAAATTATTTTCATTGCTACTCTATAACTGTAATTTTGCTACTGTTATGAATC
>NW_017731627.1:1264611-1266325 GCF_001890085.2 Hipposideros armiger
TTAAGTTAAACTTTTTACTAGCAACTGGCCTTTATATTAGTGATTTTTATACTGATCCCAGCAGGTAGTTGTTTAACACAGAGAGATTGGCTAAAATATTCAGTGGGCCCAATTTTCTCAATAAGAACAGTGCTATCTGAGTCCCAGACATCCTTCTTCCTGGGGATCTGTTGCTCAAAGTCTGCGTAAATTTATGGCAGTGAAATGAAAATATTAAATCTCTCAATTGGATTAGTTCTGCTATTGCATGTAAATCCACACCGAACGTGCAAACCAAAGTGTAAATTCTTTCATATGCCAGATTTTCAATCTTATTGTTAATTGCATTTTAAAATTTGCAAACACTTAAAAGTCAAAAACACGATGCAAACTTTTTACTAAGGCACAAGTTGTATCAGATTAGAAGCCTGTTTATTTCCATTTATTTTCAAAGGTTAACATGCAGGAGACACTATAGGGAAGCTTCCTTCACTCTCCGTTACTTCATTTTTATGGACCTGTTTCCTCATCTACATGATAGTATCTGGCCAGACAGAATTTCAGGTCCTGTCAGCTCTGATAGACCATGATATTATTATTTAACTTCTACACTGTGGATTATGGGGATTTCTTACTTCTGCCTCCCATACCATAGAGAAAAGAAATGTCTGCTCTACTTCTAAGGGAGGAGGGTACAGGAACAAAACACTTAGGTTCCCTCTCTCTACTCACTCACTCACTCATTCACTTAGTCACCCACTCACTCATTCAGTCAGTCACTCATTCACTTACTCATTCACTCCTCCCAATAGGAGGAGGAGTCATTTACCTGAAGGGTGAGGCGAGGAGCATTTGAAATCCACAGGACCCTGTTTACCAAGGGTAAGGTCACAGCATCAAAAATTGCATTAGCTAAGCCTCTTGCTATCTTGCTGTTTTGGTTCATATGTCCTCATGCTAGGTGCTCTCTGCTTCTCTGTCTCCTCCCCAAAACAGTATCTTTCCTTCGCCAAGAGATCCAATAACCTCTAGCTTCTCTGCTCAGGACTGCTAGGCAAGTTTCAACTGGGGTATGAGCTAAGAGGCCAGGCTACCATCCTCTGACTCAGCTTTCCTCGTATAAAGCTAATACTTTAATCCATGTTTGATCACTAGTATCCATTATCAGTTATTGAGACCACCACATGTAATAATTGTCCCAGAACAAGTGCCTAAGCTGGTATCCTCTGCACATTCCAGAAAGTCAGGACATGACCCTGTCACATAGAAGGGGTTATAACTAAACTCTGGAGAACTATGGCTGGGTCTTGAAATCTGGGCAACATGTGGAATGAGGAAGAAATTGACACATGGTAAGTCAGGAGAAGGCAAAGAGGAACCAATCTGAGTATAGTCCATTGTGTGATGATGTCTGTATCATGTTCCAACTTAGCCCCAAGGGAATTTATGCCAAATATTTACCAAAATAAGAAATTTTATGAGTAGGGCTAATGAGTAACTTCTATCATCAGGGTTTCTGAAAGAAATAGTCAGCTTTTTGTCCGACATTTAAACAAGGCTGCAGTGGTAACAGCTGATCTCCGAGCTTCACTAGGCCACCCCAGGATGACAAGAAGAAAGATGCCGGAAAGTTGGCTAAGAAAGACAAAAAACCCAGTGGGAGCAAGGCCAAAAAGAAGTGGTCCAAAAGCAAAGATCGGGACCAGCTCAGTAATCTAGTCTTGTTTGACAAAGC
>NW_017731627.1:1268006-1271321 GCF_001890085.2 Hipposideros armiger
AGGTAAATAGCGAATCGAAGGTTTCATCATGTGTCAACAGAAGCTCAGGATGACTGAGCATGACTCAACAACAGTGACCTGACTTTTTGAAATCCTACAAGAAACGTATCAGCAGTTAACTGACAAAATCTTAACCATAACCTCGTGTTCTAATGATTGTAATCATTCAGACACATCAAATCTCAAAAGATAGACTCTATTTATATTCCTCTTCATCATTAGCCCACTTTACCTTTAAGACCTGAAACTAATATCTCCCAGTGGTGGATGTCAGTAAATGGTGGCTAACCTCTCTTGTATTAACATTTCCATCCATTTAAAATGGATCTCACCAATTAATTTTGAGGTCTTGTGGCCCCAAAGTTACAGAATGTCTGTTAACCAAGTCTCCCCAGGAGCAACCCTGCAGCCACTTTTGGAAATAGAGTTATGATACATAAAACTCTATTATTTTATTTTCTACTTCAAAAGCGGGGAGAAAATATTTGAGGGCTGAGCTTCATTAAGTAAACACAGAGTGGCTTAAGATTCCAGAAAGAAGTACAGTGCAGTTTTAAGTACTGTTTTACATGTCAGTAAATGTTGAAAGCTAAATTTTTTAGTGGCATGTTTTCTAGGAAATCTATGATATGTGACTATTCAGTTGCCCAATTACTTTTACATTGTAGAATACTTTTTTAAAGCATATGTCTTATCTTAATCACTGAAAAGAAGTAGATAAAATTTGCCTACCCAATAGTCTTCCCAGTCATTCTCCTCTGGCCAGTTCCTCCAATGCGGTCATTGCCTCCGGCATCACCATTACTCTTCTACATCTGATGCTGAGGAAACGAGTAGCAATCAAAATAATGTCTAGCCTTGGGCCGGCCGAGTGGCTCAGTTGGTTAAGAGCTCACTCAAGGGTTTGAGCTCTGAGCAACAGCACTTCGAGTCCAGCCCGAGCTGAGCAGCCGCTGAGCTGCCAACAGGTGGCAGGATGGCTCGGCTAAAATAAATAAATAAATAAATAAATAAATAAATAAATAAATAAAAATAATTATGTCTAGCCAACCACAATCCAGGCCAACTCCAGGCCTACTGAGAAAATCCACCCAGAGCAAAACCCTTCTGGCACCTGGAGCTTTAACTTGGGGAGTAGCACTTAGATATGCTGGATAGCACCTTGCAACTTGAAACAGACTTTGTAGGCAACAATCACTCGTCTGTTCATACCTCCCACCCTTTAATTATAGCTAGAGACCCCAGATGTCACTCCAAAGAGAGCATGCAAATGTCAGCTGGGCCACATTCCATATGTCAGGTATACACCAGGACCACCCTCCCATCTGGACAAGGCTCTTTGCTCTCATATATTTGGTTCTATGATTTTCTAGGACTCGCATCCAAGTTCTCCACATCAGCATCAAGAGCTTCTCTTTGTGACCAGTTTGAACTCTTATATGACTTACTGTCCTCTAACCCAGGGGTTGGCAAACTTTTGAGACAGAAGAGCCACCAGGGGTCAGTAAACTGAGGCTCGCAAGCAGCACTTTGGGTATATACATGTGGCTCTGAAGTAAAATTGAAAATGAAAATAAAACTATCATAGTTTCATTTATACAATATCTAAAGTATATTATTCATATAATGGTGATTATGTAAAAATATATTTATGGCTCTCGAATAATTTTTAAATTGTTGTGAGGGACAGGATTGGCTCTTCCAGGTCTCAGCAAACTTTTGAGACGGAACGTACCCAAACAGCCGCATGTGGCTCATGAGCCGCAGTTTGCTGACCCCTGCTCTAACCTGATATCCTACTCTATCCTACTCAACCTCACCCCTGGCTATGCAGGCTAGCCCCCTCTCTCTATTGTTCCTCCAGAAAAGAATGAGTGCACATTTCCTGCCTGAGTTCCTAAATATCAGTCTGTTTGGATTCTCTATCACTGTGCTCTATCTCCTGCTTATAGAATACTCATCAGTTACTTCAGCTTGTGAGGGACTTCCTACCCAAGCTATGCCCTTTGGATCTTATGATTGGATGGGGATAGCCAAATGCCAGCCAACATCAGCAGCTAAATCTATTTCCTCCCCACTCCCTACCTCCTGTGCCTACCCTACTCCCGCAAATAGGATAGTCCCATGTCTTATTTATATCTTCTTCCTTTCTCATCCCAAGTCAATTCCCTTCCACTTAGTCCACCACATTCTTTCATAGTTATCAGGCCATTCTGGCTCTTTCTGTGAAAATAACTGCTCTTAAAATAATATGGATTTCAGGGAATTGAGCAGTAGTCAAGAAGTCAGACATCTTTCCTTATCCTAAGTTTAGCCATCAATGGCACTTCACAGTTCCATTTAAAGTACTAGTTTTCCAGGACATCAAACACATGCATATTCATCAGCTGCTATTTATATGAGATTAGCCATGCTTTTGCCTTTTTCCCTAAGTGCTGTTAATCAAGAGCATTAGAAAATAGAGCGACCCTATAAAGCCTGAATTTTGTGGCAAAAAATGTGCAGAGTTAGCAGAAAGATGCTCTTGTTTTATTTGTTGACCTCTCATGAAGGTACAAAAGAAACTGAAAGCTTCAAAAATTTCAAAGAACTTGAAATGGTTTGGGAGGAATTTGATTTGCTAAGAAGACTTCTCTAAAGGGAATTGCCTTTTGAATTGTTATATCACATATACATTTTTATTGCCATTTCTATTCACTCAGTCATCAGAATACCAAGCTAGAGCATTGGACCATTGGACACAATGATGAATTCCAAGAAGATTAGGGAACCAGGAATGTGCAGAATGGGTTTAATGACTCATGGGTGGAGCATTAGTCATTGGTCATAAACCAATATGGAACCAAAGACACTGGGAATGAATTCAGGCTGCAGAGCAACAGGTTCTGCCAGTTCTACATAACAGTTCAAGCAGCTGACTCAACACTTCCACAGACCTCACAAAGCAAAAAGTCCAGTTGGTTTACTCTATTTCATCTTCTATTTAACTTTTTCAAATCAAGGTATCTTTTAGCATACTAGAACACAAAAAAGGGATTCATGGAAAAATATGATTTCTAAGAGAGTGAACAACAACCTAATATACTCTAATACACACATAAGTAAAAGGCTGCAATGGTTAAGCTAGGAATAGTTGTTTAAAATGAATTCATTAAAATATAGCTTCTAACATAAGCAATGTCAAGTGGTTTCATGGATGACTGGGAATTAGGAATTCTGGCTCTACTTAATTCTGCCTGCAATTCAGGTTCTAATTCAGTCTAAGCAGATCCCTCATGTGCTCTGATTCCCCATTTTGGACACATATAAAGGAAC
>NW_017731627.1:1274131-1277477 GCF_001890085.2 Hipposideros armiger
TGATAAAAGTATCATTACCCTCCATACACATATAGGGAAATTGAGGCTCAAGAAGATAAGTGGTTACTGAAAGTCACCAAATGAGACAGCTGGGATTCAAAACTAGGCCCACCAAACATTGAAGTAGGTACATCACCTGCCCATGTTCACAAGCATTAAGGAAGAATTAACCTGGCTACTTGTCAGATAGGAGCCTGGCTGTTTTCCATAATCATTATACTTCTCAGCTCTTCCCAGAAACTGAAAGAGTAAGCGTATTGTATTTTGACAGTAGTCTATCTGACTCTTCCAATTTGATTTTCATCCAAGTGGTCCCAACCTGTGGCTCTACATCTTTGATATTGGCAACCCCCTGATGTGTCCTAGCACTTTTACAGGTGTATCATTGCCCAGGAAAAGGTTGGGAAACAGAACTTTATGCTGTTATGATCTATCTTCCCCTCATCATGCTCTTCCAGATGCTAGTAATCACACTGAACCAGCTCACCCAAAATTGTTACAGGCCTCATGGTCCAGTGGATTCTAATGCTTCCCAGGTGTGGCTCTGCTGATCTTCAAAATATCCACTCACCAGCATCCCCAGAGTAAAGAAGAATTCATGCTGACTGGTGAGCAAATGGTGTTTCATTTATCTTAATACAGTGAGTCCCAAACCAGGTTGATCAGAATCACTTCAGAGATTTTTAAGCATATAGATTGTAGATCCCACTCCGGGAATCAGTAAATTTAAACAGCTCCCAGGCTACCTGAGAAACTCACCCAGACCTAGGATTCCCAGTGCCATGGATAGATATACCCATGGGCATTGGAAACAGAAGACCTGGGTTTCCGTTTTTGTCTGTTACCACATGATCTTGCGCAAATTAATCTCATAAGCATTTCTCTTAAGCAGAGGGGGGTTATAAAATACTTATTTCTTGGTATGTAAAGGGAAGACTAAATAACAGGTGAAAAAAAACTTCATAAATAATGATTTCACTTAATATTAACATACCTCAATAAGAAAGACTCTAAAGTAAAATGGGCCCACAGCCCAACCTTAGATTCATTTTTGGCATTTAGTTATTGCATTTCACCATATTTATCTTTGAATTCAATCATTCTAAATTTATGACAAAAATAACCAAATAACCATAGCTATCCCTTATAAAAACAAACATAAGCATTACTGTTATATTTAAAGAGAAGCCAAGAATCTTGAGAAGTCCTTTTTGTCCTCAAGCTATTAATTTGTCTTTCTTTTGGGAAGGGGTGTTTTGAATTTCTCGCTATCAATCCTTCACTTAATATGGAACTTCATGAATTCCAGCTGTTAGCCACATAATTCCTCTCCACATTTGATTTCTGGGTTTTTCCCTTGTCTCTAAATCCTTCCCATATGTTTGTTGAGGGGTCCGGGACTTGGGGGGCAGAGGACAGGAGGCTCAGAGCTGCCCTCTGTCCAAGGGCTAAAGTGATATGTGGGGACACGTGACAAGCCACAAGTGCTCTCTGTCCTTGTACCAGACCTTCTGCCCTCCAGGCTGCAGCAGCCACCTGCTCCTTATTTCCCTGAGCTTTTCTTCGATTCACCATGTTAAAAAAAATAAGAATTATACTTTTTTCAGTTGAAACTGCTCCTAGACCGTCTGCATCCTGGATTTTGTTTACAAAGGCTCTGTGGTGTTCTTGCCAAGGGAAAAGTACCTACTTCATCTTCAACTTAACCTTTTACAGTCAAGGTCTCCTTAGTACACTAGAAAAATATGAAACAGTGATTCACATGGGAAAGATACGATTCCTAAGAGATGGAACGGTGGCTCAGAATACTCAAATACACACATAAGTAAAAGGCTGCACTTTTTAAGCTAGGGATATTTGCTTAAAATGAAATGCATTGAATATAGCTTCTAACATAAGGAGCATCTAGTGGTTTCACAGCTGTCTTGAAACGAGGAATCCTAGGACTGTTAAATTTTGCCAGCAGTTCAGGTTACGCCTCAGCCTGAACACGGTGGATCCCTGGGCGCTCTGCCTTTTCATCTTGGCACCTGTGATGATGAACCAGACCACCCCAAAATCTTCTGATGCCTTCTCTGACCTGCCCACATGAAGAAAGTTAATTACATTCTTCTCTCCACCATTTCTCCACCCATCGTAGCCCCACCTTACCTTATGCTAATTCTTTGGCTATTTCTTCAGTCTCCCCAAATAAGCTGCGCCCTCCTAAAGGTCAAGATTATACCTTATTCATCAGGATACTTCCCATCCTCCAGCATGCAGCACAGTGCCTACCAAACCCTGGGGGTTGGTTGCTGAATTTCATGAGTGTCTATGTACATTTAGAGAATTAAGAGCATCTAAGTGTCAAGTATTTGTGATATATTCATCTTAGATCATTTTTTTCACAGACCTCACTCTTCCCTTCCTTCCTACCCTAAAATCTTCTCTAAACAGACTATATTTGGAGGGATTATTTAATTCTGAGCACCAGCTTTGAAAGAAATGTAGGGACTGGAGCACATCCAGAGCCCAGCAGAGAGCCTGGTGGATAGCAGATGCATCTAATATCTCCCGGTCCCATTTTTCCTTAATTCCAGCCATGGCCACAGGACCAGATCAACTTCCCACAAATACACCTGTCAGCACTTGCCTCAGATCCAGCCTCCTGCCTTTTGTTTCCTCTTCGGGTGTTCTCTGCTGAGGAGGTGAGGTTGGGGAGAACGTTCCTGCTCCTGAATTTGCAACCTAAGAGTGAGGAAGAGTTAACGCCCCACTGGGCAGAACTCTGATCAATAGAAGACAGGAGACAACGGGTAAATGTTTTCTTTGGACAGATGGTCCTGAGACAATCTCATATGGCTTCTTGGGCCCTGCCGTGGAATGGAGCACCCTGTCCCGAAAGCAGTGGCCAATGTCAAAATGCATCTTTTATTGACTCTCTTTCCCTGTATGACTTCCCCCAACCCCCACTTCTGCTCCCTAGATCATACACCCCAATACAATATTTGCACATAAGCTTTGACCAGTGTTTGAGTAAATGGATCAGGATGGTGAAAATCTACAAGTGGTATCCCATGATGCACAAAGACTCAGGGCAAGATTCTTTTTGAAACAGAAAAACCCTAAAAGAATATAGAACTTGTGTGGAAGAAAGAGTAGATGTATTCTATGTTGCTCCAAACAAGTTAAACTAGGCCTACAAATGAAAGTAACAATGAGGAAGACTTTGACTCATTGCAGAGTTAGCAAAATGTTTAATGATTAGAAATGGCCACCCTGCCAGTGTCCTAGCTGCCAGCTCTCCTCTCAGATCCATCCTGCTCAGGATCCAGAGTCTCCCTTTAATCAACAGTGCTTTAATCAA
>NW_017731627.1:1279337-1283125 GCF_001890085.2 Hipposideros armiger
TTCACCTGACCCCTGACCCCCCTCCCAGCTGGCAACTATCAAAATGTTCTCTGTATCTATGAGTTTGTTTCTGTTTTGTTTGTTTCACTGTTTAGATTCCACATGTAAGTGAAATCATATGGCAGTAATTCCACTTATGGATATTTGTCCAAAGAAACCCAGAACACTACTTGAAAGGGACATGTGCATCCATGTGTTCATTGCAGCATATTTACAATAGCCAAGATATGGAGGCAACCTGGGTGTCCATCAATCGGTGAATGGATAAAGAAGAAGGGGTACATATATGCAATGGAATATTACTCAGCCATAAAAAAGAATGAAATATTGCCATCTACAACAGCATGGATGATGGACCTGGAGGGCATTGTACAGAGTGGAATAAGTTAAACATTATAACTTCTTAAAGCACTTTTTCATCTGTTAATTTATTTCATTTTCACAACAATGCTCAGATAGGTCAGTATTTTCACTGCTTTTTGTATACAAGAAAGACAAGATACAGAGAGGTTAGGTGATCTGCCCTGGAGTGAACACTTAGGATTTGGCAAGTAATAGGCTTCCTACATCTCACCCTAGAGAGTGTGAAATCCTCACCCTACCTGACACCAGGGTCCCTCATCAGCATCTCTTGGAGGGGCTTGGTTGCCAACTTGAGTAAGTCCCCTTTATTTCACTCAATTTCCACTGACTGTCAACCTCAGATATATATAAGTGCAAAAGTCCTTTTAGGGGAAAAAAAATAATAAAGCCTTTCTGATGCATCTACCTTGAATATATTCAGGCCACTGTTTTATGGAAATTAAATCACTGTCTCTCTCAAGTGAATTACTAGAGGAATACATGATATTACACCAAATCAAGTCCCCATTCCTTCTGTTACTGCTTTGTTGTTCTTTCCCTTTTTGCTCATCCAATCATATTGCTTATTGGTATTCAGTATTTGAACACTATAATTGAATATAAAATATAATAGATCTCTTTACATCTCCTTGTGGATATGTGTATGGAAAGTGTTCACACACAGGCACAGATGTATCCTTCACTGGGTAGAATTTAGTCCTCTCGTCTTTGCAAGGCCACATTTTCTGTCCTCAAAGCCTTTGCCTAAATAATAAGCTTTGGTATTTCTATTAGCAACAATCTACTTTCTCTCAAAAACTCTCTCTGATCTGTAGGGGAGGTTGTTTTCATTGATTTTTTTTTCTGTTCTTTCCTTTCCCATCATCCTTTTCCTGACCAACGTTTTAGTCTAACTACTTGATTTTCAAATTACTTTTTAATCACAAAATGTTTAGCTAATTTTAGCTTAATTCCAAAAAGTAATTTTCATTGGTGCCATCTCTGTCTTTGTTTTTTTTTCCTTAGCAATACTGTAGCTAGATGTGAAATTAATTGTGGCCTGATTTTAGCAATGCTACCTGAGCTAGCTANAGGGCTGACAAACAAATTTTGGCAGGGATCTTATTGGGCAAGGCATCTCAAGATTAGAAAAGGCATAATGACTTTAGATTAGCTGACCAGAATTGTGGTTGAAAATTCTGCTCCCCAATGTCCTTATCCAATTAAACAACCAGCAAGGTATGTTATACAAAGGTCATGAATCTAGAAATCAGAAAAGCTTGGATTCAAACCCAAACTCTGTCTAAATCCACTTTAATTCCTCCATTCAACAAGTATATAATATGTATCTGCTATGCTCCAGACATGGTTCTAGATGCTGGGGGTATAGCAATAAACAAAACAGATAAGATAGTTAGAGAACCGTGAACCAGGAAGAAACTTTAGGGACCTTCTAAGTTCGACTGGGATACATCCATGCCCATTTGCTTACATATTGTCTCTGACTGCTTGTGTTACAACAGGAGACGTGAAAAGCTGTAACAGAGACCATATGGACCAAAAAAATTCTAAAATATTTACTTTACAGAAAATGTTTCCTTTGCAGAAAAGGTTTGCTATCCTTTCTCCAAGAGCTGCTCAATTTTCTTATTCAGTATTGGCTGTATATCAAAGCATTCTTCTAAGCTTTGTCAATACAGTGGTGAATAAAGCACATGTCTCTTCTTCAGGGAGCTTGCAGTTTAAAGAGACAGGAGGAGTAAATAGACCATTAGTATCCAATAAGGTAAGTAGATACCTTGTTTTGTTCAAGTAGATACCTCTCCCTGTTTTGTTCACCAATGTAGCTCAAACACCTAGAATAATGTCTGGCACATTGAAAATGCTTAAGAAATATGTTTTAATGAATTAATTTCATGTTTCCCAAAAGAAGTGGCATCTCAACAAAAAACTTAAGGACTTCCTAGGCAAGTAGAAAAAGAAGAAAAGGTATGTGCAAAGGCCAAGAGGCTAGTGAATACATGGAATATTTAAATAAAGTAGATCAGTAGATCTCATTGGAATGAGATGGGTGAATGCTGAGGAAAGAGACTGGAGCAGTTAGCAATGGAGAGACTCCCAAGGCCCATTAAAACATGCTGATGAGCTGGAACTTAAACTGGGAGCAATAGGCAGCCACCAAAGGATTTCAAGCTTGAGTGATGTATGTAGATAGGCACGTTTGAAAGATCACTCAGTGTGGGTACTAGAGGGGAGGCCCAGGGACCAACTAGCAAGCAATGAAAGTTACTTTGCAAAGTGGCACAAGAAAATCTTCCCCTCTAGGAATAAGTCTAACTCCAGGTCTCCTCAGTGGGTGGTTTCAGGTGTTTGGGTGTCCATGCCCCTTGGGTTGATGTGAGACACATGATTATACCAGCTCATAAACAGACAACTAGGAACTATTAATGATGAGAAAACATGTTAGCAGAGCCTGTAGTATTTTGAATTATTGTTAGAGTAAATGGAGCTCTTAAACAGATATCTCAGAAAATCCTGACTCCTGGTCAGCAAGGGGAAAAGAATGCTTATGTTCTCTGAAAAACATCACTTCAAGCTGTTTTCATGATTCAGTCCGGGCAAAACTCCTCCCATTCATTTGTAACCCAACATGTGGTTGCTCTTCCTAGATTTTCCTCTTCACCCATGGTGAGTAGAAGGTGTGCAGCACAGTCACAGGCAGCCAGGGAGATCAGCACTACCGCCAGCGGGGGGGCACTAGCAGGTAGCACACATTGTCTTGCTCAGCTCATCACTGCCCAAGATCCTGGCGTGAGCATGGCACATTCCAAAACGCAGGTCCAGAGATGATCAGACTCACGGAGGCTGACGCAGCCTTAATAAGTTCACAAAAGACTGAAGTATAAATCAGAAAACCAACTTATTATTTTACAGTGATAAATGTAAGCAGCAGAAGGTTATTAACATCCTCAGTCTGGTGTGTTTTTTTCTCTTATATAAGCAAATTATACAAGGAGATAAATTATCATTATACTATTTCATAAAAAGTATAGAATCCAAACAAAATAAATCAGTTACATGCTTTGACTATGTCATGACATTGGGCTAAGACAGCCTGAGAGAGACATCCCACCACGACGATGGTCTTGCCAATGGAAAAGAAACATTCCAAGTCCCTCAGCTAAGGCTCCTTCTCCCCTGGGTCGTTCAAGGAGGGCACTTGCCAGCATTTGCCTCTCTGACTTTCCAATCCCATTCTTCCACTGCTGGCCAACTGCAGTTCTGAATGATAAGTTCTGTCTTTAGATATGTTAATATACTTCATGAGGTTGCTGTCCAGTCTTGCTGACTCCATTTAAAGTCATTTTCAAAAGTGACTTTCATGTCTTTGTTGTAGCCTGCTAGGTGCAGAGGGCACATTTATTCCCTGGTTTCCAAATTCTTGG
>NW_017731627.1:1290285-1291806 GCF_001890085.2 Hipposideros armiger
TATAGGTGCTGCAAACAGAAACAAGTGAACACTTTGAGAACAGAGACCAGGTCTCATTCTTTTTTTTTTTTAAACAATCTCAGCACCTACATAGTGTCCCAAACATAGTAAGCACTCAGAAAGTATTTCTTAAGTGAATCATTGAAAGAACAAGGCAATGTTAAGGGACATGATTCCTCAAGTTACCACAATGAGGAACATGAGAGTCATTGTTGCCCCTCCCCTCAGATCCCCTAGTTAACCACCAATTAGTTTTGCTTCTTTCTTTAATCCCTCACATCTTTCCTGGTTGATATCTCCATTCCATCAATCCAGTCTGGGACTTGAATCTCATTCAATAACTTCTCAGCCAGTGTCCCTACCTCCAGACACTTTCGACATCTTTTAACATTCATTCGCTGTGGATAAAAACACCACATTATCCTTTCTTAAATCCCACTAATGGCTTCCCTCCAACAATGAGATAACATCCAAGTGCCTTGTCCAGGAATTCAATCATCTTTCCAGCTTTATTTCCCACACACCTTAAGGCAATCTGGAGTGTTCTGCTCCCAACCATGGCTTCTGCATTTCTTCTACCTGGCCAAACCTTACACTATGTTAAGTACCAGTTCAAATCCCCTCACCTCCATGAAGACTTTTCTAATGACCCAGCCCTGAGTGCTCACTCCATTCTCTGAATTTCTAATGTATTTATTGCTGACAATCATACGCTCACTTCTCAAAAAGAGTTCCAAGGAACAATAGTCTTTTAAGATTGCCCCTAAAAAAAAAACCTTGTAAAGTCACATAAATTTGGGGACTGTATATCTACACATATAGCAATAACAGTTAACAACTATTGAAGGTGTGTGCCAGTCATTTAACGTCATGTATGCTGTTGTTCCAATTAATCCTTACAACAACCCTGTGAGGTGCTGTTCATACCTTAGTCTACAGATAAGAAAACTGAGGTGAGATATTTGACCCCCTTAACCCTCACTTTCTTATCTGTAAACTAGGATTCAAACCTAGACAGAGCTTGTGGTATGCTCTTCTTGAATATGTACAATCAGTCCAATTTTCAGGTATATAAAATGCTATACAAATGTAAGAGCTGGCCATTATCAATTCACTTTTTTTCCTCAAATAGACTGGAAGGTCTCCAAAGGCAAACCCCAATCCAATTCCCCTTTGTATCTCCATAGCAGAGAGCACAGTAGATGCCCATCTCCTCAATAAAGTGGTTGACTTTTTAAATAATTGTTTCATTTTTCAGCTACAGTTGACATACAATATTATATTAGTTTCAGGTGTACAACATAGTGATTAGACATTTATATAACTTATGAGTGATCATCCTGATAAATCCAGTACCCATCTAACAGCATACATACTTATTACAATATTATTGACTATATTCCCTGTGTTATACTCTGCAACCTGTGACTATTTTGTAATTGCCAATATGTATTTCTTAATCCCTTCACTTTTTTCACCTGACCCCTGACCCCCCTCCCAGCTGGCAACTATCAAAATGTT
>NW_017731627.1:1293906-1304619 GCF_001890085.2 Hipposideros armiger
GCACTCATGAAGCTGGCCCTGATGGCTTACTTTGGTCAGATGTAGAAAACAAGGAGGTTGGACCGTGTGGCCTCCGAGATCCTTTAAGAACCTGTTAAATGGTGGACCTAGATCCAGTGCCTAATCGTGGGGCAACCAGCCACATGAAATCATGGTGGTGGGAAGACGACAGCATGAGAAGAGGAGGAAAGAAGAGTGAGGGGAGATGAGTATGAGCCATTTAACCCTGCAGCTATGTGAGGGCCTGTCTTAGGTAAAGAATGATATGATGAGCACAGGGAAAACCTGCAAAGTAAGTCCTGAGTCCCTGGTCATTCTTTTGCTGATGCTCCTTTCCCAGTACCCCCCCCCAGTTGGTCTTCAGCCTCCACAAAAGAGCCTTCTCTTCTCAGCATTGACCAATCCCCATGTTCCCTCCATCCAAGCTCAGGTCTGTGCCTCTCTATTTCCACTCTCTGTGCTGTAAAACTGATAAGGTTGATACAAGCTAAGGTCTTAATAGCTAATAACATCTTAACAATTAAATGTATTATTTCTAAAATGGTTCACTTAAAAAGAAAGAAGAAAATATGAAACCCCACCATCCAGCGCCTAGGAGAGTAGCCTAAAATGGAATAAGTCCAAAGTTTAATTTAACATTTGTTAAAATCTTAAACATATATGTGAATTCTACTGTCCAATCCATAATATAGTTATGTCTATTTTCAAATTTTCAAGAAACTTTAATATATCAAATTACTTATATCTAGAACAAAATTAATTGTCTATATTTTCATTCTCCTCCAGGCATAAACAAAATATTTGATCCAATGCAACTGTGACAAGAAATCATACTGATATGTGGGAGCCAATTGGTTTTTGTATTTTATTTTATTTTTATTTGGAATAATTAGAAGTTCAAAACACCAGTTCACAAGGTGACAAAACTCATTTTTCAGAGACTAGCCGTGGGATTTTGCCAAGACCAAATTAGAACCTCAGTTCTGGAAAGTTTGCACTCACCCTTGGGATCAATAAAGTTAGCATATGTTCTCCCAAAACAGAATGTCTGGTTCATTTTGATGTAACCAACTTTCTAATAGCCAAAAGTTCCCCGATAACACAAAAAATAATATGTACCAATTTTCCAGTCGTGTACTCTTTGAGTTGTCAAGAAAGGATGAAATTGGCCAACACAGACAAGGTGGATTTAGTGAGCTTTCTTGTGCATTTTGTCATCAAAACGTTTATGAGAACAGAACTTCAAACTTACTCCCTCCCCCATTAGTCCTACATATACACATACAAGTTGATGCTCCCCATTTTTCCCGTGGCTTTATCCTATGGCTGGAGGGAAAACACTAGTCAATCTCCTTGAGACAACATTTGCATGTTAATTGCTGGCTGCCTTTTAATAAATATCAACAAGAAAATCATTGCTGCCATTTGTTGACCACTTCACATGGACCAGGCACAAAGCCAAAGGCCATGTGCTTTATCTCAGTCACACTGAGGGCGAGGAATTATTATCTCACTGGCCATTATGAGGATTAGATGAGCTCAGCCCTCAGAGTTTGCTTAATATTAGCTAATTTACATAGGTTATTTTCTTTAATCCTCTTAATAATCTCATGATTAATAAGTTAATAAGATCAAACTACTAAGTAACAGCTGGAATTTTACCCCAGTTCAAAAAAATGGAAAACCTGTGCTCATTTCCTTGAGCTGCAGTCTAACCAGGTCGAGGACTTGGGCGATACAACTTTTCCCCATGAATCACCTCGGCTTCATCCCCTCCATGAAACTGCCTCCACTGACCACCCCAAGGAGAACTCCTGCTGCCTTTTTTGTTTCTCCTATTGGTAAGACTCCTCTGACACTTATTATTTAATTCTGTATTCTTCTGTCAATATGAAGTATGTACCAGGTAGCGGCTGAACCTTTGAAAGAAACCAGCCTGAGTAAATGTTACATCCAGATCTGGAGGAGTCTGCAGTTTGAAAGAAAGGACATTCAGATATGTACACAGGTGATTACCAGAAGTCTCGGAGATAAACACCATGGGAAAGGCACAAGCAAAGTGCCTCCAGAGTTCAGAGGCAGGGGTTCTGTCAGGTTTGGGGGTCAGGGAAAGCTTCATGAAGAAGGTGACAGGTGAGGTGGGCGGGCCTTCAACAAGAAGTAGGTTTGGGGAGCAGGACCTGCCATCCAAGAGAACAACATGATCAAAGGCTTGGGAACAAAAAATAATAATAATAACAACAAATTTCACTGCATCATTATGGAATTAGGAGTAGTTCAGTTAGGTTGAAGGAATATGAATACGTGAAGTGGAAGTTATGGCTGGAAAATTGGGTGAGGAATAGAGAATGGGAGAACAAGGGTTTTATCTTTTTTTCTCCCTGACGAGAGGGAGCCATGACGAGGCATGAGACAGAAAGGTGGCTTACTCAGATGGGGGAGACATGTGATGCTAATACACAGCAATGCATAGACTAGAGGAAACAGGTGATAGGGAGCCTGGGGGACCAGATCACTGCTACTGTCCAGGCCCAGTATGGGAACCTGACTGAAGGTGAGAGAAGAATGTGGAACAAGGTGTGGGTCAAGAGACACTGGTGAGCTAGGTTTGGTGGAATTTGGAAAGTGCCTGGTGAGGTGAAGGAAAGGGATGTGGGAGGAAGCCAAAGTCCACTTTGGCTGGAGGACTGTCAGCACCAGGCTTAACCAGCCATGACAGGCACACTAAGAGGGGAAAGCAACGTGCTCCCATCGGAGGACAGGGAGCACCTTAGAGGTGTGCTTCCATGCCACTCACCATGCCCGACGAGGTCCTACCTGACCTGACTCTGGCTCAAGCCTCACCAACCTTCTGTCCCTTGAACATAACCAGCTTGCTCCTCTCAAAGCCTTGCACTCGGCTCCCTTTGTCTGTAGTATTCCCACACCTCCAGTCTTCACCTGGCCAGCTTCTTACCATCGCCAGATCCCAATTCAAATGCTACTTCCTCAAAGAGGCCTCCCCTGACCACCCAACCTCAAGCAGCCCCAATCTCACACTCCCAGCCCCTCAATCCCATCACCTGGTTGTATTTCCCAAATAGCACTTTCCACTGTTTCGGATTTCTGGATTATCACCTGTCTCCCCTCACTATAATGTCAGCTTCATGAGAATGAGCACCTCATCTTTCTCACCAGTGCAAACCTAAGACCTAGAATGGTGCCCGACCCCTCATAAGGACTCAAGTCGCCACTGACAGAATCAGTCTGCTCGCACAACATGTCGTCCTCATGAGCTGGCTTTCTTCAGAGAACACCGCTTTAACCTTGGCCCACTTCCCCAAACTAAATGTACCTTCACTGTGGTAGCATGTCAATCATACTGACAGCCAGGAACATCTATTACTTCTACTACTGCTATTGCTGTTGCTATTACTACTAGTAGTACCTATCACATGTTGAGTGCTTACCATTTACCAGATAGAGTACTATTTATTTTATATGCATTATCTCACTACCATTGTTACTATCCTCGTTTTAAAGATGAGGATCTCAAGATTAATTCAAGGAGGTTATGGGGCTTGAAAGTCATACAGCTGGTAAGTAGTAGAACTAGAGCTCGAATCCATTTTTTCTGACTCAAAAACCACCACGACGTACTCCCTTCCCTGTCAAAAGTATGCATTTCCGAAGGTATCATTTAAAAGTCTGAGAAACATTCAACTAAATGATGGAAGCCCCAACTGGGGAGAGCCGGAAGAAAATATTTCTAAATAGCTTTGGAGGATTCTGGATTACAGGCAGGAAGGTGAGTGCATCCTTTGAAAGGAAACAAGGAAAGTGCTTTTCAAGAAAAAGGCTTAGCCAGCCAGTTATTCTTTGTTAATTATGTCAAGACAATCATTCATCATTCATCGCCCCACTATAGAGACTCAGTTGTGAAAGTGGCCTTCCAAAGCAAGGATGGAGATTGGGTTTGAAAGAAATGCAACTAATTGAGAAAGAAAGGTTTTGTAGCACAGCAGGACTGCCCACTACACTCAACCCTGCCTGCTGCTTACAGCCTCAGCAGGGCTTTCAGCAAAGTTAGGGAAATAGAGCTGTACATTTCAGTCAGAAGACGGGAACAAAAATCGAGCACATTTTTTAAGGATACTGTAGATTATTGGAGTGGGCAGTGGGTTTCCAGTATGCAACACACACCCTAATCTCTCTAATCCTGGTAAATTTAGGGTCCATGATAAATAATGGATAATGAACTTTGAGATTCATTGAGATACATTTTGAGCGGGGGAAAATTTCTGTGACTCCAGCAGTAATGCTATAGGAATAAGAATACAGAAGAAACCAAATGATCCAGGTTGTGAAAAATAAATATGATTTTGTGAGGTGATTGCGACACCACTTTTCAGGGCTGCAAATAGTAAAAAGAGGATGAGGAAAAAAAATGAGGTTTTCAAAGCAATATAAAATTTAGAGCTTCTGGGTTTATAGTCAAATGAATGTGAGACTCTAGAAGGAAAGCTAAACTAAACACCTTGATTATCATGTCAATTAAGCATTTTGGATGATGTTATACTCAGCATGCATCCTATTATTATCAGGGCTATATTTCCTTTCTCTAATTCTTTATATTTTACCACTTTTCAAACAGAAAAACATAGTCTATATCCCTGCTGAATTTACCAGGCAAAATCTCTTTTGAAGACACCGTAGTTTATCAGTAGAATTTGTTGGATTCTCTGTATTCACCTTAGCAATGGTCCTTATATGTGCACATCTCATATGTCATTAATTCATTTTAGTACTTCATTACTGAGTTCTTCTAGAAGCCATATTTCTGTACTGCTGGAAAACAATCTTTGGGGGGTGGAGGGGGGAAAGCTGAACCAGAAATGGAAAAGGTTAGTCTTCTATTATTTTCACACTATAGAAAGCATGGGACAATTCTATTCTATTTAATAGCAGGATAAATGGTCTAGTGATAATGTTTCACACTAATAAATTAAATTTGGGTTGCCGATGTAAAATAGAAACGTTTCTGATAGTTATAGCCTGGAATAGGGAATCTGGAAAAGAAGTACAATTACTCTGGAAAATGTTTCTTTGTATTTAAAAAAGGAGACTATCATTTTAACATTTCTCTTAACTTTGCTAAAAATAATAACCGTGACAGAATGCTTTCTCCCCTACTAACAGAGATGCCAAACGGACAAAAAATAACTAAAGAACCACAGTGACCTCTAGTGGGATTAAGCGGAATCGTTTGCAAGCACAGTAAATTAACTACACAAAGCATTTGTGAGCAAAATCATTCTCTTCCTACACATGAAATTAGAAGAAAATGATAGCGTTGTTGATTCAAAAAAAGAATTCAGTATACATTCTTGGACCTGATTTTTTTTATTATTAAAAGTTTCATAATTTTTTTAAGTGATCATGTAGTTGTAAAAACGACATGTGCATGATTTTGCATGACAACTCAAGCATTTCTCTGGGTTATTAAAAATCTTCATAAACATCCTTTGTGTGATAATATATTTAACTTTTTCTTTTTCCTAAGGTACTTTAAAAGAGTTAAAAATATTTTAAAAGAAATGAAAATTTTGCAAAGGAATTCAGATAGGATTAGCAAAGCATTGCAAGATGAGGAAGGTCCTTAGGCAACTGCTTTAAGAAACTCAAAGAGATGATTTGTAATCCAAACATCAATTATTCAGTGATCCCCTACTATGTTCAAACTGCTAACGTTAGATACATACTGTGAAGGACCCAACTAAAGAAGTGATGCTGCAGGGATATGATGGAGGTGATTAAAAGGCATGTGCACATAAACAATGTAAGGAAGTGCACTGAAGTAGGAACTGAATACAATAATGAGCTAAGAAGATCAGAAGGATGAGAGCAGCCAGCCCTCTAGAAAAGAATCAAGAAAGCCATCCAGATGGACAGTTGAAGAGGAGAGGGAAGATATACTCAAGATAGAGTGAATAAAGGAAGGAAAATGACAGAGACAGGAGCTCAAACGGTTTTCCCAAAGGATGGAGAGTAGACAGTTCCAGCAGAGTTTAGAAGGAGAACTTGTAAAACAAAGGAAAGGGAGTAGAAAGAACATGTGCTGAGCATCATCCATGTGCCAGTCGCCATGTCCGGAGGTTTACCTGTTCGTCTCACTTGTCCATCACAACCTTGCAAGTATGGGTGTCACTGACCTCGCTTTAAAATGAGGAAGCTGAAAGCCTCAAAGGGGGTAATGCTTGACCAATACGTGAAAAAGATAAGATTTGAACCCAATCAGTTGTCTTGTGTGTATTGTATTTTCTAAAGTAAGAAAAATCTTATCACTTGCAATCATGTTTAATCTATTCACTTACCTAGACGGAAAAACCCTTTATATCATAGACAGTGCACTTCAATCAATATTCTGTCTTGGTGATCACAAATGCAGAATATGTAGCTTCTGAATTAATTACAATTGCAATTAAATGGCCGAAACTCTTTCAGACTCCTTAAACCACAATTCTCTCCTGTATGTGGAATTTGTGAAGGTTGAAGACTATGCTACTGAGAGTAAGACTGCTAAGCCAGCCTTTGTACAATTGCAGAGGAGGGTAGTCCCTCTTCCCCTCCCAAAGCAGAGGGGTGGAAAGAGTAGTGAAGTGAGAGCGAGAACAGCAATGCTGCCTGTTGGGATGGTATTTGATTGTGTTAGACCTGCTCTCAGGCAGCCACACATGCCCCCAATATTCCTGTACAGAAGAAAACTAACATTTATAATATCCCCACTAATTGCCATATGCCCTTCACATATGTTACCCAATTAATACTCATCCCAGCTCTCCAGGGATGTACTCATTTCAGTACCCAGGTACCCATTTCAGTACCCAGTACTGAAAGCTATGACTGTGCAGTTTAGGTGCTCAGAGTTCTCACGTTCAACAACACAGTTGGTTTAAACTAAGTATTCACTTGTGTTTCTCAAATATTCCGAAGGGAGTATGTAGGTCACAGAAACACTCTTTTAAAATTCCTGTATCCTCTCTCCTTCACTTCCCCCACCAACTGCAACTACTCCAGCACCTCTCATATTTCAAAACTCACACAAAAAAATTTCCAATTAAAAACTTCTGCTCCATAGGACTGTTAAGAGAATAAAAAGACGAGTCATAGACTGAGAGAAATGTATCCACTGGGAGGAAATATTTTCCAAGCACATATCCAATAAAGGATTTGTATTTGAAATATACAAAGAACTCTTAAAACCCAACAATAAGAAAACAAACAACCCAATTAAAAAGTGAGCAGAAGACCCAAATAGAAAAATCACCAAAGAAGACATACAGATTGCAAATAAGCAATTAAAAAGATGCTCAATATTAAATTGCAAATGCAAATTAAAACAATGAACTACCACTACAAGCCTATTAGAATGGCTAAAATCCAAAACACTGACAATGCAAAATGCTGGCAAAGATATGGAGGAACAGGAAATTTCATTCATTGCTGGTGAAAATCAAAATAGTATGGCCACTTTGGAAGACTGTTTGGCAGTTTCCCACAAAACTAAACATAGTCTTACCATACAATCCAGCATGCACACTCCTTGGTATTTACCCAAATGAGTTGAAAACTTGCATCCACAAAAAAACCTGCACACAGATATTTGGAGCAATGTTATTCATAATTGCCAAAAACTAGAAGCAACCAATTGACCCCCAATAGTGAATTAATAAACTGTGGTACATCCATACAATTAAATATTATTCAGTAATAAAAAGAGATGAGCTATCAAACCACAAAAAGACACAGAGGTAACTTAAATGCGTATTGCTAAGTGAAAAAAAAAAAGCCAATCTGAAAAGACTACATATGGCATGATTCCAACTATATAATATTTCTGGAAAAGACAAAACTATAGAAACAGTTAAAAGATCCGTAATTTCTAAGGAGTGGTAGGGGAAGGGGACGGGAGGATAAATAGGCAGAGCACAGTGGGTTTTTAGGGCAGTGGAACTATTCTGTATGATATTGTAATGGTGGCTACATGACATGCATTTGGCAAAACCCACAGTACTTTATAAGACAGAGTGAGCTCTAATGTAAACTATGGATCTTGGTTAATAATGCATCGATTGGTTCATCAATTATAACAAACATGCCACAGCAATGCAAGATGTTAATAATAGAAGACATCAGGGGAGGTGGCGGAGGAGTATGTGAGAACTTTCTGTACTCTCCGCTTATTTTTTTTCCGCTAAAACTGCTCTATAAAATACAGCCTATAAATGTTTTAAAAATTATTTTCCTCTCCACTTTGAAATGGATACTGGGACCATCCCCAAACCCCCACCAGCTGAGTGGGTGCCAGAGGATTGGAAAAGATGTGTCCTCCTCATTGGATTTCTCATGAGATCTACCCATATGTTTTTGACCCTCTATCTTTCTTTTGGGCCCTCATTTTCATTCTGTCCCCCTGGTCATTCTTATGCCCATGTCACAGAACCCTGTGCACTGCATGATGCTAGGTGGCCTTGTGAGAGACCCAGAACACAGATGGCTCACCCATCCTCTGGGGGGTGGGGGGCTCTTCATGCAGAGACAGAACTTCCTGGGAAGCAGCCTCCAGAAGCAGTGATGATCTGGAGGTGATGACCCAGTGGTCAGTGTCTTCCCAGAAGGATACCTTGCAAAGATGCTCAGAACTAATTGGTGGGGTCTCCAGTTGCCCAGAGGAAGATCTGACTTCAAGAGAAACCAGGGTCATGGTAAGCCCTCAGGGGAAATGACGCTCCCTGCTTTGACTGGTTGTTCAGAGAAATCACTTTCTGAACCTGCCCCTTCCTTTGCTCCTTTGTAAAGCTCTTGTTACAAAAATGAGACTCAGGGTCCAGATCTCTCCACACCTTCTTGAGTCTACTTCAGAAAGCTCTTTTAAGAAAGACCTACTTTGGGAATCCCCAAAAGCAGTCCATATTAAAGCACTCAGAATTTTCTGAGACAGGACAGAAAAAATAAGCCAACTCACAAAATCCTCAAAGAAACCTGTGTAGGAGACTCACAAGTAATATAATTAACAGAGGATATCGAACCCCAAGCTGATCATCACTCCTCCACAGTTGAGTTCAAAAGTAACATCTCTTAGCTGCAAGAACTCACTGTTTTTGCTTTCAAACATGCAAATAACCTCCTTTTATTTTCAAGGGTTAAGTTTTTCCTAAGGCTCTAAACACCCTTATTTTTCTTGTCTGATAATTGTCAGTCTGCCAAATTGCTCAGTAGGAAATGTTTACAATTCAGTCCATACGTTTTTAGTTTATCATTTTGCCATCTGTTCATGGAAAGCTATCAACACCAGCACATACAAATACACTGTCCTCTAGTCTTCTACTACCTAAGCAGTAAACACAAGCAGAAGTTTGGCAAAGAGCTATTAATAACAGATGACCTTTCTACTGATATGCAAAGAATATTGTCTAGACACACAGAATGCACAAGATTAGATAGGATGCCAAATCAATGGATACATTCCACAGAGAAAATCGTTTTTCTCATACAACCTAAATTAAAATAAAAATGACAAACTGGAATCTTTTTTAAAAGACATCTTTTCTATAAGAAATATTGGGTTGTCGGAAAAGTCATGACATATTTTTTCTATGTTTTTCGTTGCAAAAATGCATCATGACTTTTCCAACAACCCAATATAACCATGATATCACTTTAGAGCAATTTCTACTGATTTACAATATAGAGTGTGGACATATTCCGTTCATACTTTTCAAATTGTTATGAAGCTTTTCTTTACTTTTACTACTAAGGAAGGTTATTAAATTTACTTAATGTTTCCTGAGTGCCTGTTTTGAGATTATTGCTCATTATATCCTCCTTATAAACATATGGAGAATTTCACAATCCCCTTAAAATATGGTAACTCTACCAGAGAAGAGTGCTGTATAATAACCCCTATTTAAATTTACATTTCTCTGGGTTTTGATCTTTCATATTATTAAAAGATTCATCCTTTTCATTATAGATTTGATTAAAATTTTAGCTGAACTTTTCTGAATTTAAAGATTGATATAAATAGGGTTAAGCAATGTACTTTTGTGGGATTGCTGGCCCAGTTGACCCAAAAATGAACAAATTGAGAAGAGATTGTTAGTTCTAGGTTTATTGAATCTTGACTAAATTTAAGCAAGCTATTACTTCTCTTACAAAATCTCAAATAAAAGTAGGAATATGATATCCTTACAGAGCAATTGTTCCTTTCCTGATAATGACTGGTCCTAATGAGAACTGCAGTGGGGATTTGAACCTCAAATGGACCAGCTTGCTTTGCACCAAGAAAACCTCCTTTGATTGCCCATTAAGCTTCTCAAAGATGTATCATTTTTGTTGCCATGGATACCAGGAAAGATGTATGAGTGAATCTGCACAAATCCATAATCACTAACCACTACTGGAAAAATCAACTCAGGACTTCAGGCCCTACTGAAAATGATTCATAGCATCATTTTGAGTAGAAACAAATGTACTTTTTTCTCTTACATTGAAATAAAAACTCTGAAAGCTGAAGTTCACTGTCACGTGTCAGGCTCCACCGACCCACCATTCACAGAGGAGAGTAATGTCAATCAATACCATAACTGTCTTCACTTTAGGTTCTAAATTAAACTGAAAGAAAATTATTACAAAACATACTTTATATTCTAATGTACTAGAATCCTACCTTGA
>NW_017731627.1:1306104-1307881 GCF_001890085.2 Hipposideros armiger
ACCTTGAATTCCAAGCTGAGAGGTTGAAATTTAATTTTAAAAATGTTGCGAGTTCTTAAGCCAGAAAATGACATAATGAAGTCAGTGTTTTAGGAAGATTCATCTGAAAAGAGCTTCCCATATATTGTGTAAAATTGGAAAAGTATACATAGCAATGAAAAGTGCTGGATGTCACCCAAAGGGAGCTCACTAATGCAACAAAAAATGGCCTTAAAGAGGCTCCTGAGGTTAAGTCAGCTGTGAGTCTTTTAATGGTTCAAGAATGGGCCCCAAAAGGGGCATTCAGAGTTGATGCCTCTCCAAAAGGTAAAATTTAAACTTAGAGTCTGTTTCTGAGAGACTGCTGTAAAAACTCCAAACACTGTAAAACATCTGAGGATAAAATAGTGAAAGCATCACTAAATCCTGTTAAATATTAAATGGATGAATGTGTTGGATCAGCACTTATTTTTTATTCCTATAATTTACAGAACTGGGTAAATGTATATGGCACTTTATAGAACATAAAACACAAAAGACAAAATTCCTATCCTGTGAAGTTTACTGTCTCATTCAGACATAACTAAAACACTAGGTGATGACTTCCTATTTTTTTTCAGCCAAAGTGATTGGAGATGGCATGAGTGCTACCAACACAACGAATCAATATTTTTATAAGTCCCAGTCCACAAGCCCAGTAGAAAATCTTGTTAGAGACCATGGTTACGTACCAAATTGGTTTTATCTGTGTTGCATATACATTCTGAAGTATTTGGAATTGAAAGTGTGTTTATGTTCATGGCTCCTCTCTGACAATAATTAGGAAACATGGAGGCCACAGCAATCAAGTAGCCCAGTCAACTCACTTTTCAGCAGGAGCTGACAGCCCGCAGGTAAAGGTAAAATAATTCACTCAAGGTTACTCCATCCATTAGCAGACCTGGAACTCGGATGTGAGAGCCTCAAAGTACAGTCTAGTCCTTTTTCTCTTTTCTCCTTCAGAAGTCAATCGACTAATAGAAGTTCCATGTATTTCTCCATTGATCGTCATGAAACTCATATGACTCTTTTATGCTGTTTCCTCTGAAATTCAGGTGCATTATGCTACACTTTAACAAAAGCATCCGGAAAGGAAATAAGGAGCTGCTGTCTAAGGCCCAGATACCAGATTCTGATAGCCCATTATCGAAAATTGGCCACATTGAGCACGGAGCCATCTCTGGCAGAAGGCTTCCCTGTTCCTTGAGTCCATTTTTAAAGTTTGTTGTCTTTTTTTTTCCCCCTACAAATCAGGGGGTATGTACTCTCAGCAGTCTCATTTAAATCAACCTAAAAATGTAGCAAAAACTTGCAGCTTGTGAGATTTGGGTGCCTAGAACAGCAGCCGACAGAAAATAGCATACAGTATGGGGTAGATTAATTGACTGTGAAATTACAGTTTAAGCAACAAAGCTTTTTAAACTGTTAGGAATGAAAAGAAGCATGTAAACAAACTGATTTTCATTATTTGTTGAGGTAAAACACTTTGCCTTTCCCCCGTGCCTTTCTTTCTTCCTTTCTCTTTATAAATGTCTTACAAGTACTTGCTATGGGATCATTTCACTTAGAAAGCTTTCCTAAACTCCACTCCCTGAAAAGCGAGAGCGGTAGAGGTGCTGAATGGTTCTTAGCCAATGTGATCTACAGTGGCTTCTGTGGATGCTGAAAGCTAATAAAGCATTATACAAATCAAAGATATTGTATTCATGTTACTATGATGGATAAGGCAAATGGTCATTGTTGTTATGCAGCTTAGTGA
>NW_017731627.1:1309836-1356233 GCF_001890085.2 Hipposideros armiger
TCTCCAGGTAGAAATAACCAACAGACAGTGGAATCTAAGATCTGCAGTTAAAGATAGAAATACAAAGCTCCTTCAATACTGATTGGTGTTAGTGAAATGTCAGGAAGAAGGACTTGGTACTCACTGTTTGTTGATTACCTTATTTGGGTCTGAATAAGAGCAAATGAATCTATTACTTTGAATAAGTAGAAACAATGAGAGAAGATGAGGAGAATGTGAGGTTAACCCTAACTTTTTCTTAAATGCTTTGCAGTGGGACAAACCACAGTTTTATTACTATAAATTTTTCAACATTTCAGTAACTAGTACTCTGAGGCTAATTTAAAGGAGTGGAATTATTTTCAGTGCCTCTGCTTGCTTCAGCAAAATTCAAGTAAAAACTAAATAAATAAATAAAAGGCATTAACAGAGCTTCCTGTGACAGGGCTTTTAAGAACTTTAGCAATCCAAATCATTTCAGCAAAGCCTAAACTGGTAAGAAGGCATAGAAAATTATTGCTACTTAAATATTTAATGTTAATTAAGGCTGGCATGTAAGTTTTCAATCCAATTTATGATAGAATGGAATTATATTTTTAAGTGTTATGTGTATACTTGATACTACATTAGAGTCTCAACTACATTCAAAGTATATGGTACATTTATGCCCCCTTTTTACAGCATTTTTATTATTTTAAGTGATCATAAATGTTTATAGTAGTTGTAGTTACATATTGTTAATAGTGTTTATAACTCTGTGGTGCTCAGAGCTGAATATGAAGCACATACCCAATTACAACATGTTTTTTCAATGTGAAAATAAGATTTTCTTCATACACTGTAACACATGACAGTCAGGCTTAGGAGCTGCTTCCACCTTTTTGCACATCTCCCACAGGACTTAAAACAGTGCAGGGTACAAAGAAGGTGTCTAACATTTTCCTGTTGCCTGACTAAATGCATCAGTGTGTGTAAATCAGTGAAAACATACTGTACCTGAAACACCAGTGAGTTCTTGAAATGACATGCTTTCCCCTCTTCCAACTGTTTCATTCATGTCCTTCCACATATCAGAGGCCTTTCCTGACCTCAAGGACAGTCCCTGAGGAACGACAAGACACTAAAATTGTGAGTCTGGGAGAGATTATAATGGCTTCCCCAGCTAATTTCTCTGCTCCAACTGTCTCTATTATAATTGAACCTTATATAACTGCTCTCTAAGCCTGTATGCAAGCTCACAATCAGGTCTCACTGCCTCACTGTCATCTGTTTCTATCACCCAGTCATTCATTCCCCCATCATACATTGAGGACCCACCACATGCCAAGCTCTGGCAAGACAGTAGAGAATGTGGTTAAGAGGACAGGTTCTGAAGTCACACTGCCTGGGTGTTCATATCTTAACTCCTGGCAAGACAGTAGAGAATGTGGTTAAGAGGACAGGTTCTGAAGTCACACTGCCTGGGTGTTCATATCTTAACTCCATCTGCTACTAGCTGTGAGGCATTGAATAAGTTCTTTAACTTCTCTGGGACTCAGTTTCCTCATTAATATGATGGAGATTAAATTAGTACCTACCTCACAAGGGTATGTTAAGGACTAAAAGAGTTAATACACATCTTTTAAGATAGTACCTGACACATAGAAAGTGCTCAATAAATAGTACTAGTCTTGGGGATACAAAATTGAGTGAGTAACCCTGCCCTCAGGGAAATCACAATCTAATAAGAAAAGCAGGTAGTCGATCAGGCATTACTTACAGCATAAGTGTTATGACAACGGGAAGCACAGACAGAACAAAATGTTTGCGTTGGACTGTAATTCTGCATGGGCTTCCTAAAGGAGCCCATATTTGAGCCACACTTTGCAAAAAAAGTATGGAGAAGCTAGTCCAGCGAGAGGCAACAACATCATGAAGGCCTGGCAGTGGAAAGCTAAAGATGGCCAGAGGGATGACCGAGAGTTCAGTGCCGCTGGAGGAAGTGCTGAAGCCAGAGGGACTGGTAGGGAACAGACGATGACGGACCTTCATGATGCCCTGAGATGTGAACTTTCACAATAAACTCAGAGGCTCCATTGAACAACTCGGATTTTGAAAAGATCTTTATGGCCTTAGGATAGAAATTGATGTGTCAAGTAACTCCAAATTTTAAGACCTACAGAAAAAGGTAAGAAACAACCACCCTATCTACTGTTTCCTTATTATCGGTTGTCATTATACCCAATAAGGGTTTGTCAAGTGTCAGCTCTGTGCCCTGTCACTAACTCAAACTTAATACCCTTAATGAAGTTTACTCAAAATAAAAACTTTAAAATTACACATAGACCTAGATTTCCTTATAGGTGCTATATTCAAAGAGAACTTCAGACCATCTATATTTCATCAGCTCTGACAGAAAATTAGTAATGTGGTAGCTTCCATTGTTCTATGGAATTTCCATTCATTCATGAGGTGAATCTGCTTAAAGATAGTGATGAGGATCGTAACTCTATTTTTAACATCCTATTCTTCCCAAGTGAAAACAGGTTAATTATATTTCAGAAGTAACCTTTTCCTTCCTTTAGATTGGTAATGGTGTCAAATAGTTTCATAATGGATAATAAAATTCCCATTAGTGTTATGAATTATATTAGTATGAATCTTTTCCAAAGTCTTAAAATGTTTTAGCTGATATTTTAACTGTCTTAAAATTATAGTATAAAGTACTTTTTAAAATTTCTCTCATGGTTCAATTTCAACTCACCTAAAACGAGCAATCTTAACCACTGCACTGTATTAGTTCAAGTTGTCCTCTCTCTTATATAAAGTATTTAGTAATTCCATATCTGATGCTCTTACTACTCTGTTCCTGTATATTCTTAAACAGATCCTTACTCGTACGTTGCAAAAACAAAGCTTAATTGTCCAAGACAGTTCCTTATAACTTGGAACACTCTACGAATGCCTTCTAGGATGATGCATGCTAGGTGGAAAAAAGAATTGCTTCCAGATAAGCCATAGTATTTAAATACCCTTTCCTGTGTGGTTGTTTCTGGTCTCCCATTATAACTGCTACCCATCCCTAAAAGCCATCCTTTCTCTGGGAAATGTTGCCCCACCCAAACTTTGCTGCTTACAGGTTCCATACCTCCCTTCGGATATCACAAATACTTTGATGATGACTAGTTATTTGAATTACTCTAAATATCTCTTTGGCATCCAGATGAGCAGCCTTGGACTATGACTACATGATTGCAGAATATTCATTTGAGTAGAAAAAACATCCCCTAGGACATTTAATTCCCCTCAAGATAAGTGACAGATTTATTAAAATTTTTACTAATGCCATAGAATTAATGTTAAAGATATACCCTTAATTTTTTTACCTGTAGGTTATATTCATTTTATCTTGCTGCATAACAAGGTACCACAAACTTAGCAGCTTAAAACACACATTTATGATCTCACAGCTGCCATGGATTAGGAGTCTGGTCAAAGTGTAACTGTGTCCTCTACTCAGGGTCTAATAAAGCTGCATCAAAGTGCCAGCCAAGCTGCATGCTCATCTAGAGGCACAACTTGGGAAGAACCTGCTTCTAAATTCATTTAGTTGTTGACAGAATTCATTTGCTTGCATCTGTGCAACCAAGGGCCCTGGTTTCTCACTGGCTATCAGCTGAAGGCCACCCTCAGGACCAAGAGGCCAGTGCAGTTCTCTGCCACGTGGCCTTCTTGAAAAGCACTTCACAACATGGATTATGCTTCTTCCAGACCAGCAGGAGAGAAGAAAGATCCAAGATGGCAGAGTAGATACTATGCCTGTGTCCTTCCATGAACACATTAAAATTATATCTAAATTATAGAACTATCAACCTGGAGAACCACCTGAAGTCTAGCCAAACAGAAGTCCTATAACTAAAAATATAAAGAAGAAGCCATGTCGAAAATGGTAGGAGGGGCAGAGATGCGGAATGAGCCCCAAAACTTTCTGTGGTAGTTGAGAATCAGGAGGGGTATCTCGGCTGTGTAGGTTACCTGCAGAGGGCCGAGGGACCCTAGCCTCACACCAGGCTCCCAAGCCCAGAGTACTAGTGTTGGCAAGAGGAGCACCCACAATATCTGAGTGTGAAAATCAGTGGGGATTCCAACCATCTGGCTGCAGGAAACCCAGACATCCTCTTAAATGGCTCACACACAGATTCATTCAACCTCAGGCACTCACCCTGGGCTCTGGTGGAGGGGCAGTGACTCAGGAGGCATTAGAGATATACATGGGGGCAGACTGAGGTATGTGGCTTCAAAGGGAAGATTGGAGGACAGCTGGCATTTTCCCTGTGTGAGGTCCTCCTCCAGCAGGTGGGTGCCATCTTTCCTGTGTTGAGCCCGCCCCCACCACTACCAAATCTGAATCTGATTGGCCTGGTGAGCTCTACCATTCCACCCAGCTGACTCACTAGGACCCCACCCCACCCAACTCTCCCAACACCTAGAGGTACTTTCTCTGCAAGCAGACAGCCCTACCCCTGTTGCACTCTTTCTAGGAAAACTATCAGAGTCTGGCAGGCCTCCAGTATGTGGTGGCTGAACTCAGTGTGCTCTGAGACTTTTGCTGAGTAGCTCCAAGCTCAGCACTGGCACCAAACCAGAATTTACATTAACCTGGTGACCACAACTCTTCTCACTCCAGTGACTCTCCTCACCCAACTTGCATACCGCACGAGGCTCTATCAGCAGCTGAACTTTAAGAGAGCTGGCAGGTGGCAGCAGGCCTCAGGGTTTCCTGGCTTTTTGCAGCGCTACCCCAGACTTGGTGTTGGTGGTGGACATCCTTGGTTTGTAGCATGGCATCTCCCATGCACCTCCAGGGTTAGCACAGGAAGTGAACAACTGTGGATCACTTTGTAGCTCTTACCGGGTAGTCCCCAACAGTCACAGAAAGTGCGTGACCTGGGCCTGTACCAGAGACCCTCCCAAAAGGCCCCAGAACCAACATACTTGGAGGTTGGCTTCAAACTATAGCAGAACACCAACTAATTAACCCCACAAGCAGCACACAAAAAGAGTGGTCTCAATAGGCACCAGAGCCTGCTGGGGTGAATTCCACTCAGTGGGGTAAGCCCCCCACACAGCATCCCATAAGCTGTGGATGTGACCAAGTCCCACAGCCAGTCAGCCTGAGGGTCAATCCTACCCACTGATGTGACAATAGTAATCAAGGCTCAACTATAACAGGAGGACACACACAATCCAAACAAGGGCTACTCCTGGAGCACCCAAAGCAGGTAACCAGGGAGAAGGCCACTGGGTCCCATGGGATCCTACTACATAAAGCCACCCTGCAAGACTGGGAGACATAGCAGCCATACCTAATACATAGAAATGAACACAGAGATGCAGCCAAAATGAGGAAACAAAGAAATACATTCCAAATGAAAGAACAGGAGAAAACTCCAGAAAAAGAACTAAAAAGATGGAGGCAAGCAACCTACCAGAGACAGAGTTCAAAACAATGGTTATAGGATGCTCAAAAAACTTAGTGAGAACTTCAACAAAAAGATAGCAAGCATAAAAAAGACATAAAAACTATGAAAAGAACCAGTCAGAACTGAAGAATACAGTAACTGAAATGAAGAATGCACTAGAAGGAACCACCAGCAGACTAGATGAAGCAGAGGATTGAATCAGCAATTTGGAAGACAAGGTAGCAAAAAACGTCCAATTAGAACAGCAAAAAGAAACAAGAATCCAAAAAAAATGAGGAGGGCTTAAGAGACCTCTGGGAAAACATCAAGCATAACAACATTTACATCATAGGAGTAGCAGAAGGAGAAGAGAGATGCAAGAGATTGAGAACCTATTTGAAGAAATAATGACTGAAATCTTTCCTAACCTGGTGAAGAAAATCGACATACAAGCCCAGAAAGCACAAGGAGTCCCAAACAGGATGAACCCAAAGAGACCCACCCTAGACACATTATAATCAGAATGGCAAAGGTTAAAGACAAAGAAAAAATCCTAAAGGCAGCAAGAAAAAGGCAACTAGGACCTTACAAGGGAGCTCCTGTCAGCTGATTTTTCAACAGAAACTTTGCAGGCCAGAAGGGATTGGCACAAAATATTCAAAGTGATGAAAAGTAAAGACCTACAACTAAGATTACGGCAAAGCTATCATTTAGAATTGAAGGACAGATAAAGAGCTCCCCAAACAAGAAAAAGCTAAAGGAGTTCATCACCACCAAACTAGAATCATGAAGAATCTTAGCAGGAATTCTTTAAGATGGAAAAAAAAATTAAAAGTATGAATAATAAAATGGCAATAGCTACATATCTATCAAAAATTACTTTCATTGTAAATGGATTAAATGTTCTAATAAAAAAAATAGGGTGGCTGAATGGATAAGAAAACAAAACCCTTGGGCCAGCCGAGTGGCACGTTGATTAAGAGTTGGCTTGGGACACCAGCTCTGAGCAGAAGGGCCCCGGTTCGGATCCTACATGATAGTAAACAACAGCTCAACCTGGAGTTTGGCTGCCGTGAGTCACTGGCGACAGCGTAAGCTGCAATAGGGCTGCAGTGGGGCTGCAGTGGGCTGCAGTGAGCTACCATGAGTGGCTAGCAGCTAGCATGAGCTGCCGTGAGCCACTGTGAGCGGCCATCCAACGGCCAGCGACCGATCTGCCTCAGCCGGGAAAAGCACAATGGTAATACCAACATGGGCCAGTGAATTGACGTCCTCTACAACTAGACTGAAGAACAAAAGGACAGTAACTTGTCTGTTCCCTTCCCCAATTCCCCAACGCTGTTCTCCTCCCCCAATTCCCCAATAAGAATCTTAAAAAAAGAAAGAAAAAAAAACCTTTATATGTGCTACCTACAAGAGACGCACTTAAGATTGAAAGACACACACAGACAGAAAGCAAAGGGATGGAAAAAGATAGTTCATGAAAATGGAAACAACAGCAAAAAAAGCTGGAGTAACAATACTTATACTAGACAAAATAGACTTTAAAACAAAGGCTATATAAGAAGAGACAAAATGAAGGACCCAATAATCCCACTTTTTTATCCAAAGAAATTTAGGTATTTATCCAAAGAAATCCAGAATGCTACAGCAAGAGGACATGTACATCTATATGTTCATTGCAGCATTATTTACAACAGCCAAGATATGGAGGCAACCTGAGTGTCTATCAATGGATAAATGGATAAAGAAAAGGTAGTACACATATACAATGGACTATTGCTCAGCCATGAAAGGGAATGGGTTCTTGCCACCTGTGGCATCATGAATGGACCTGGAAGGTATTGTTCTGAGTAAAGTATGTCAGACAAAGAAAGACAAATGCAATGTGATTTTACTTATATGTGGAATCTAAGAACAAAATTAACATACTCATAGGTACAGAGAACATTTTGATGGTTGCCAGATGGTGGAGGGGTTGTGAGTGTGGGTGAAAAAAGTGGAAGGGATTAAGAAGTACAAATCGGTTGTTACAAAGTAGTTATGGGGATGTAGGATATAGCATAAGGAATATTGTCAATAATATTGTAATCACTGTGTATGGTATCAGATGGGTACTAGATTTGTTGGAGTAATACATGGGACAGGTTTGGGTGGCAGGATTAAAAAGGTGATTAAGGGCCGGCTGAGTGGCGCGATGGTTAAGAACTCGCTTGGGATGCCAGAGGGCCCCGGTTCGGATCCCACATATGAGGGCCAGTGACACTGCCCTCCACAGCTAAGATGCTGAACGACGTCTCAACCTGGAGCTGGGCTGCCATGAGTCGCCGGCGACGGCGTAGGCTGCACTTCCTGTGGCAGTGGGTTGCCATGGGCTACCGTATGTAGCCAGCAGCCAGCGTGAGCGGCCAGCAGCCAGCGTGAGCGGCCAGCAGCCAGCGTGAGCGGCCAGCAGCCACAGTGAGCGGCCAGCAGCCACAGTGAGCGGCCGTCCAGAAGCCGGCGACTGATCTGCCTCGCCAGAGAAGAGCGCAATGATGGTGCCAACTTGGGCCAGTGACGTCCTCCACAACTAGACTGAAGAACAAAAAGACAGCAACTTGTCTGTTCCCCTTCCCCCAATTCCCCAGCACTGTTCCCATCCCCCCAATTCCCCAATAAAAATCTTTAAAAAAAAAAAAAAGATGATTAAAAAGAACAAATTGGTACTTACAAAATAGTCATGGGGATGTAAAGTAAAGCATAGGGAATATAGTCAATGATATGGTAATAACTATGTATAGTGCCAGGTGGGTACTAGAATTAGGGGGATAACTTCTTAAATTACATTAATGTCTAACTGCTATGCTGTACACCTGAAATTAATATGAAATAATATTAATGTCAACTGTAATTGAAAATTTTAAAAGGGGGGGAAAGGTGAAGGGGAATAAGAGGTCCAAATTTCCAGGTGTAAAACAAATAAGTTATGGGAATATAATGTACAGCATGGAAAATATAGTCAATAATATTGTGATAGCATAGTACAGCGTCAGATGGTTGCTGCACTTATCATGGTGATCACTTCTTTAGGTACATAAATATTGAATAACCTTGGTGTACCCCTGAAACTAATATAATCTTATATGTTAGCTATGTTTTTAATAAAAATCTTAAAACAAAAAAATAAAAATAATGTGGTAGATCTCTACGTGCTGAAAAGACAGAATTTTCTGTCATTGGGAAAAGTTTGTTACAGAGAATACTCACAATATATTTCAATGTATACAAAATATAAACTATGTATATGTACCTATGTTATATAAATATATTAAAGTAAAAAAAAAAAGACCAGCAGAAGAATGTCTTCCTCCAATATGTGAAAACAGTACCTTATATAACAAAACACAATCACAAGAGTGAAAGAGTGATATCCAATCACTTTGCCATATTCCATTGGTTAGAAGAAAGTCAGAGCTTCCACTTACAATCAAGGGGTGAGGATTCAAGCACATGACTCATAGGAGCTCATGTTAAGGGTGTGTTAGACACATAGGTGCTTGAGAAACTACTATCTTCCATGGAATACATCCTACCTTTTCATCAAAGAAGGAATAGAGTACAAATAATCGTATCGCAGTTTTATTCACTGGAGGGCTCCTGAAATAATAATATTTAAAGAGACAATTACATAATGCAGTTAGTATACTTTCTCCTGTGTTTTGAAACACCCTGTTGGGGTTTTGAGACACATTGCTGAGGCTTAGAAATAATTGTGAAGGCATGGCTTTGGCATTTTTCTGGAAAGCAAACAGGATTTTCATGGTAGAAAAGCACCTTCTGTGCCTCCTACTTATCTTACAAGTCAGTCAGGTAGCAGTTAGCTCAAGAATTCACTGGGTTTCTATTGAGTGTGTCTGCAGTTCCACCTCATTAGCATGCCTGCATTTTCTGCATAGGGGAACATCTACCCAAGGATGTTCTCAGAGGGGTTCAGCCCAGGTGCAGAAGCAAGGCAGCCCTTTATCAAGAAACTCCTGACAAGATTCTCTAGGTTAAATTCAACTATGGGCCACAGTAGAAAAAATAAATAAAAAGATAAATTTGTTCTTCATAATGTAATTTTCCAGCATAACAAACTTACACACTTCTTAGGAATACTTGGGAAGCTGACAATAGTACTGTTGACCATTTCTGCTCTGGGATGTGCCATGACTGGAATCCTTCAGAATGTTTTATATCAGAACTGAAAGCCGTTAACAGAGCACAGTGTTGATACTCATGAATTTTGATTTTCCAAATGAGGTTCGGGCAAGAAGGGATCACCAGGGGTTTTATATTGCAGCTTTAAACATAAATTCAGGGGGAAAAAATAATGCTTAAAAATGTATTGATCAGAGTGCAAAAAAAGGCAACAACTTAGTATTCTTTTATTTTTGTCACCTCCTTTTATCACTCCTAAATTACCACTGGTTAGATGACCCAGTTAATGGAATACTCAGAATTATCTGGAAAATGAACACAAAGACTCCAGGCAGCTGTCACAGTTATTAAATAAAACTAAAGCAGGACCCCCTAGCCTTTTCTTCCTAGAACTGAAACAATTTTTTGGCTTTAATAAGAGAGATATTATGAAAAAAATGGAGGAAAAATAATTAGTATTTACTTTTTCGCTAATTATTTCCAATATCTTCTTTGCTTCACCAATGTAACTAAATGCAAGAAAAACAAGTCAATATTCTGAAAATTGAACATGTATCGTCTTTTTCCTTCATGCACTCACTCAATATGAACACGTCTTTAAGGTTCTCTACTGGGCACTTTAGTAAGTACAGTGTGGATAGGATCATAGCCCTATGCGTTTATGTAATGTGGTTTATAAAATATGCAGTCAACTCTAATGTATACTAAATAAAATAAAAAGTGAATCAATAATGTAATACCATTGAAATATGTCAGTCAGTAGTTATACATGCACTACTGGTGTTAAAAAGAGAGACTGGACAAGAGTTAAATGCATATTTTATTCTTTTCATTTATTTCTTATCTCATGTATTTCTTCAGAATATGAATATTATTAAACACCAATTGCATGTACAATTCTTAGTTCAGAATAAATGTTACTACAAAAATTATTCCCAAAGGCTGAATTTGTCTTGCAAAGCCTACCAAAGTAGTTACTGCTTATTTATATTTATCCTCTATTGTGATCTACTTTTAAAACGAATAATGGAATCTTACTTTCAAATGGTACATAACAGTCAACATAGACTTTAAAAGTAGATAGAGGACAAAGTCAGAATCCTATGTTTAACTGTCAAATAATTCTGAGGCAGGCTGTTTCCTTAGCCTCGTGAACCTGTGTATGTTGGGTGGTGGGATGGTGGGGCATTGGGGCAGGGGCAGGAACGGGGTTATGAAAAGGCAGTAGCTTGGGACACACTGGAGGTGAACCCCTGTGTGTACCTTTCAGAACCTTGCTTCACTTCTCTTGGGCTCAGCTTTCTTTCATCTGTAAAATGGGTATAAATACTGCTGCAGTGTTAAACACTAAATGGGGTAATATATTTGAAGCACTTTGCAGGTAGAAAGCACTCAAAAACAGTTGCTATTTTTTTACCTGTACATTGGGAGTAATAAAATACCCACCTCACAGACTGTTGTGGAATTGCGTTGGTAAGTGCATGGGGAAATGCACAGGCACAGTGCCTGGTGCTCAATAGACTTTTACTATAAACGAATGACTGTGTGTGCATACACATGAGTTTGCCAAAGTGAGTATGTTTATTTTATTTTCCAAACCATCCCATAGGCTAGAAAAGAACTAAATTGTTACTTTGGGAAATGCACAAAATAAAAAGGCTAGTTTTGTCACAGGTCCCACAGCCTATATGGTTGATATAACCTAGAAAGATCTAATCTAATTAGCATTGTAAACAATGCCCTCAGAAGCTCTGGAGTTGCTAACCATGTAGTTGTTAAGTCTACTTTCATTTTTCCCCTTTTATGAGCATCTGTCTCATGACTTCATCATCACACTTTGGTTCTTTCTCCCTATTTGTGGGGTTCAGGTTGAATGATAAGGTTTGAGATTTACTGCAGCTTCTTTGAGATTGGTTTAAGACAATTTCAAGCTATTAACAGGTCAGATCTTCCTTCTAAAAGGCCTCCTCTTGAGAAGACAGCATTCCCCATTATCTGTCTTTGTCTGATGAAACAGTCTATCAGTAATGACAATTTCTTGAAACGTAGACCTGAAAACTGAATGTAATGATTGTAAAAGACTTGAATACCTAATATTTTCTGTGCTAATATATAATAAAATAAACCCTGATTGAAGGAGCTCTGCACTTTATTTCTCTTTGTCCAATTCATTGCTGTAAGTTTACCCACCGTAGAATACTTGGTCTATGGACAAGAGAATTTTCTGATTCTATATTATTATTATTTTACTTTATGAATTGTCCGAACTAATTTCTGATCTGAAAATAATCTCCCACTTTCTCTGCTTTATATTAGAGGAGATATAGATCTGACCACATGTTTCATAGGCAAAAAATAGCAATGTGTTAACTACCACAGTAGTTCATTGTTGACCAGTCACAGGTGGTGGAGGGCTGGCAGAGTGCCAAGTTTTGCAAAGTCATCCAAAGACCCAGGGTCTTTCCTTCCTGTTGTTCCACCAGTCCTTGGCTTCTGCCCCCATTCACATGGTACAACGTAGCTCATCTCCAATCCAGACTCTGAGCAGCAGGATAAAGGAAGGGAGTGGGAAGAAGGGGCACACTCTTCCCTTTAAGAACGAATTCCCAAAATCACACATCACTACTCGTCACTTCTCATTGGGCAGCACTTACTCACGTGGCCACACCTGGTGGAAAGGCAGGGTTAGGAATTTAATCTTTGTTCCAGGCATCAGATACACAGCTAAAACCATTGGTTCTACTATAGCAGAATAGAGAAAGTGAATATTGAATCATAATTATTGGTCTCTGCCATATATGTTTTAGAAAGGTAGTGATTGTGAAACAACTCCGCAAAGAATTTTCTCTCAGTAAGGACTTCTGGAGTTGGGAGGGGGGAAAAGTTAAACCTAGGGAAAAAATAAAGAATTATCATTGTGGATGGTAGCAGGCTAATGAAATGAAAAGTAAAAAAAAAAAGTGAATTCTAAAAATTTGAACTTTACAAATATCTCTCTTCAATCTTTTTCCCTAATAACACTGCGTGTTCTGAAAGTTTGTGTATTCTTAAATGTCAACAGGACACAAGTTCTCCTGATTTCTAGTTTCATAATTTGGAGATTTGGAGGTTTTTTATAAATAACATTTTTTATTTTTCGATTAAGTTGACATACAATATTATATTAGTTTCAGGTAGGTATACAACATAGTGATTAGACATTTATATAACTTATGAATTGATCACCCCAAAAAATCTAGAACTCATCTGACACCATACATAGTTATTACAATATTGTTGACTATATTCCTTATTCCATACCTTACACCCCCATAACTACTTTCTAACTACCAATTTGTACTCCTTAATGCCTTCCCCTTTATCACCCACACCCCCAAACTCCCTCCCAGCTGGCAACCATCAAAATGTTCTCTGTATCTATGAGTTTGTTTCTGTTTTGTTCGTTCGCATATTTTGTTCTTTACATTCCACATATAAGTGAAATCATATAGCATTTGTCTGTCTGACTTACTCCACTGAGCACAATGCCCTCTAGGTCCACCCATGTTGTTGCAGATGGCAAGACTTCATTCTTTTTTATGGTTGAGCAATATACCATTCTTTATATGTACCACCTCTTTGTCCCTTCATCCATTCAGGGGCACCCAAGTTGCCTCCATATCTTGGCTATTGTAAATAATGCTGCAATGAATATACAGATGCATACGTCTCTTCTAAGTAGTGTTTTGAGTTTCTCTGGATAAATACCCAGATGTGGGATTACTGGGTCCTTCTTTGTCTCTTGTTATAACCTTTGTTTTAAAGTCTATTTTGTCTGGTATAAGTATTGGCACCCCAGCTTTTGTTTTTGTTTTTGTTTCCATTTTCATGAAATATCTTTTTCCATCCCTTTATTTTCAGTCTGTGTTCATCTTTCAATCTGAAGTGAGTCTATGTTAGATATTTGTTTTTATTTTAGTGTTTTTAAGTACCATAAGCTTCTCAAGACACAAGTATAACCCAATTGAGGAACAAGTCTATCTCAGCTTTCTTTTACTTTTAAATTTTCTATTAGTGTGACTCTATCCCTGAATAAGGCACAAACGGCACCACTGAGATGAGAATAATTGAGGTGCATAAAGGGATGACTGAAGATATTTCAAAATCCCACTTAAACATTTTTCTGGTAAAAATATGCAAGGAAGAGCTATTTTGACTATGATATAAAATCCTTTTTTTTGGAAGATACTTGAAGGATTAAAGAGAGATTAAACATCTACCCTCTTTCACCTCCTACCAAAAGGAAGTTGACAAGGAATCTTAGGTATAGCCAAATTAGGTTTGTACAAATCAGTGCACAAAACCTGAAGGACAAAGGCTGAGTTTTCTTTTTTTTTTAATTTTTTTTTTCAGTTACAGTCAACATTCAATATTATATTAGTTTGATGTGTACAGCATAGTGGTTAGACATTTATATAATTTATGCAGTGAGTTGTCTTGAAGTCACCTCACAAGCTGTGAATGCCAGAATTTTAAATAAACCGAACTATCTTGAGTCTTTAAACTTAATGCTTGAAGGAGAGAGCATGGTTCTCAAGAATAAAGCTTGTCCCCATCAAATAGCTACTTCTCATCAAACCAGGTGATGCCAGAGAAAAAACATAAATGGAAAATAAAATCAAGACTATTGGAGTTTGTTTAGTCTTGTCAGTCCTTTATCTTCTGCCCAGGTTTTTGAAAACTTGATGGACAGAAGATGGTAATCTTGAAAAGTAGCAAACACTCAAAAATTTGTCTTTTCCCCAAAGAAACAGCATTTGAAAGCCAACTCTGATTTTGGTATGTAGTGATTTTCATGCTTCCTTTTGTCGTTCTTGGGTTTTTTGGTTGTTTTTAATATAAAAGGTATAGTTTTGTTTTCTTGGACTTTTGTCCCTCAAGTGCACTTCAATGTGTTACATAACTAACTAAACATGGAATAAATTTAACTATGAGTTACCACAGTGTCCTATTCAATAGTTAAGATGACTGGTGCTAAGGCCTCATGCTCACTGTGAGAGAATTGATTTCTCCCCAAATCTTGCTGAAGAAAAACCAGCTCAGCCACTGTGGAGCTGCAGTTCCCATGTACCCTGAGTGGTGAGTCATTCTCAGGATAGCAGTGCCACGACATTCACTATTTTTATCAACAGAAAGGTAATTCAGGGCTGAAAAAATTACATTCTTGAATCTGACTCATCTTCATAGCAAGCAAAAGTCATTTTGAAATGTGGACATGTTCAGAAAAAAGCTTCCGAAAGGTTGTTTTTGCAAATGTTTCATAGGCTGTCTGTAAAAATATTTTGCTCTTTGACTCTAAAATACATGATACATTTTATTTGGAAAGTCAAGGATACAAAAATAAACATTACTTTGGTCTAATTAAATTTAATGATGTATCCTATAAGTAGTAAGATGAGTATGGACAACATGGTGGTGGAATTCATGGTAAAGGTGGTGGTGCAAGTGATACTGGTTTTTAATAAATAACTTATCACTGATTTTTTTTTAAATTTGAAGGTTAGGAAACAGAAGATGAATCATAAGCAACAGGCTAGGTTATTATGGGAATTCATAAGAGTCACATTTTACATTAGAAACATTCCATAGGAGTAGTACGTCTAGATAGAATATGGCCTTTTGAGAGCCAGAACATGATGTTTCTATGAAAAATGTAAATGAAATAGCATCTAAAGAACAATATATGAGAAACACCACAAACGAAACTGTGTAACTAAATGTTTGTCCCGGGGCAAGCTACTTGATCTCTCTAGGGTTCAGTTTCTGGTTAGCAAAGGTGATAATACCTACCTTGAGGGTGGTTGGAAGGTTCAAAATAATTAATTAATGCAAAATACTTAGCCCATAGTAAGCACTGAACAAATATCAATTCCCTCTCCTCCACCCCCACCTCCATTTCCTTCTAGTGTTCTCATTTTTTCTTTCAATAAAAAAAAAACTATTTTGATAGAATAAGGTTAAATGTCTTAGAGATACTAATAACACATATGAAATCATCCCACAAATTAATTGAATGTGAGACCTATCTCCAAATGCACAACCTTTTGTAAACCATAAACACATAAGACTTAAAGTGTTAAGAGACTAGGACTTCTTCAGAGGCAGGCCTAATGCACACCTAAATATTTGATTGTCTTTGTTCTATTCTACTCAGTACATCACCTCCATCATTTGTTCAATCAATGTCTGCTCTCAAGAAGAAAAAATTGATTAGATATTGCTTCTTAATAGCATATGAATCTTCAGTCAGAGTCACTAATTTGGAATTAAAAAAGCAATTTTTGGTGTAAGTAACATTTCTAGTCTATCCCTTTATAAGAGAAAAATGTCTCATCTAATAACCTGTGTCTCTGAGATAAATGAATGCATTAAAGCTCTTAACACCCCTTTAATGGACAACAAATGGTCACAATACAGGACAATATTTGAACAGTAATGATTTGTGCTTTCTTCTTAAGTGTAAGCTGATTGCAAAGTCTCCTAGACCGCACCAAGTAAATAGCTAAAGGGGTCATAAATCTTAATAGCTTCCAAATCAGAAAGATCTGCAACTTATATGCTGTGACTGGAGTGTGAATGGAATGTATAAATATTAATAGATCTGGCAGAGCCTCTGCAGACAAGCTGTCTAAAATTTCACAGCAGGAAGATTGAAGTTGCAGTGTACAGAGCAGGCGTGGGGCTCCCACCTGGAAATGAACTGTCAGCATGTGTGTAAATACATTTTTCCTGAAGGGATATTTAACACTTGGTGCTGCCCTGACACCCAGCAACACTATGCATCGATATTTAACTCTAGTCCATTATTCAAGATTATGAACAAGCAGACCAGGCTCATCTCCAGAAATGCTAAGACAGAGCATCCTCGTTCAAGACTCTCAAAATACAATTTTTTTCCAAAATACAGCTTTGAAAACAGCACCAAATCCCTGAAAGACTCTAAAATCATATTTAGCTCCATTACAAAGTGACTTGCTTACTAGTGGGGCACAACTTGGTTCTGTAACACCCTGTTCTCCACGGAAAGGACACATGGCATTGGTTGGTCTAATCAAGATAGATTTTAGCTTTGTGTTATGAGTAATACAGTGAACTTCAAATAATAAACACAGATAAAAAATTGATACCGTAAGGAAGAAAATTAGTTTCTAACCATAGCATCCTGGTAGGAATAAGACCTATATAGTAATTTTTCTATACATGGTTCCCCTAAGCAGAGCCCTCTCTCAGAACCAAGCATGTGATGACTACTTTGTTATTCATAGGTGAAACAAAACAAGGAAAACAAAAAGATGAGGCATTCTTAGAAATAATGAGGAGAATTTGGTCAAATTAGAACACATTACACATTTACCTTAATTTCAATATTTGTGACGGAAACAGAAATGCACAGGGATAATTATTTTTGTATTGGTGTAAAGATGTTTCTGTATTTTTGTGAAGGGAATAAGATACTAATTTAAAATTTTTCTGACTTTGGATCATCTTGGACAAAACAAAGACAAAAATGTGTCCACTAGCCACTTCCCTTCCTCCAAAAATTAGTGTTAGTCAAGTGAGAAAGGTAATGAAGCCCTCAAGAAAAAAACAAAAACTCATTAGATTTGAAGATTTATGCATTTGAGTCCTGTTAAAGATTTATCAAAAATCTGTCCTCACCAACTTGGGACTTTCAAGAGAAATTACTTGAGAGTTGTTAGATTTTTCAAACCAAAGGCTGTCATAGGCAGCCAAACCAACAAAATCTCATCTGCCACCTTTTCACACAAAGACAATTTAAAATAATGATTTTTTACCCCCAAAATAATTCAAGCTAAAAGCAAAATTTGAATCCAAACAATAGTCTTAGTGTAATAATCATGTCCACCCTGTCTACATTGGCCAAGAAAAGCACCGTGAGATGCCAATCATTTGGTCAGTTACGCACTGCTCTCCTGCAGTGGGGTCTATTTCATAAAGAAATGAGCCTTGGAAAACAGGGCACATGTCAAACCTGATCCTTCCACTTAATTTCAGACATACAGGTAGGTATTCCCTGCTTTTCGAATGTTTGTGTTCTGCCACTTTGCTTTAATGAAAGACCTACATCAAGTAGTACCTGTTTTCACTAACCGAAAGAAATCCAAAAAGGGTTTTTGTTTTTATGAAAAAAGGTGAAAAGCGAAACGAGTAGTCAGTGCTCATTTTGCAGCTAGCTATTATAGAGGCAACATGCACCCTGAGGAGGGGCAGAGTGGTGCCGCTAAAGCTCCTTCCTGGGAACTGCACTCAGCATCTCAGCATCAAGCCTCCACAGCTTTGAACTGTCTGTGAGCCTCTATGCTTTATCTCAATTTATTTTGTGCATCCCTCAGGAAGATGTGTCCTAAGGTGTCAGAAAAGCCTACAACAGCTCGAAGGGTCTTACACTTAGCGTAAAACTGACTCAAAATTTTTTCCATATAAATTCATGGTAATTGCTTCTTCACTTCACGCCATTTCTGTTTTATAGGAATGCTCTACTTTTGGATAACGGGGGAAACCTGTATTGTGTTTTTATCTCCAATAGGTCTTCTGATGTAAATTATTCCTAACACTTTAGTTGTTAAGTTCCTCTGTCTTTTCTCTCCCTCCTTAAGCCTTCTGATAAATTGTTGGAGAACCCAAGGAGTTCCACTGTTAAACTTTCATTAAAAAGTAATCTTTTAATACTAATCAGTCCTCAATTATCTGCTTTCTACATTTGGAGTTTTGTAAGCTGCTACACACCTGTGTGGACATTTAGCAGAGACTAGAATTTCATTAGCAATTCCCAAGAAAATTCCAATTCTACAACAAAGAGGAGAGTGTCCTGTGAGAGTGTGACACCAAGTACAATCCTAGTTAACCCACTGTTGGCAATCAAAATCCTAGAGTAATTAGTACCTCAGTTATCCCCAAAATTGCAGACTTATAAGATTAGATCTGCATTCCAAAGCAATCTGCCTTCAGCCTGCAGCCTGCAGATAAAAGAATGGTCCTTAGAAGTCACTGTGGAAGGCTTTGGTGTTAATTATGGCTGCCAGTGTCATAATGTCCTGTGGCTTTTTATATTTCTAGTCAAGCTTTATTTTTGAAATACTTGCCTTTATCCCCCTAACTTCTGAAAGTTGTTTCTTTCTATTTGAGTAACATGTAGGACACAGGTGTCATTTTTATCCCCAGGTTTATATTTCTTGACTATACAAAGACAACTTTAATTTCAACTTTATATGTGGCCACTTTCAATGTGTATTGGAGGCCCTTGTTCATGCTATGGATGCTAGAATTAAAAATTGTGGTTAATATTATGCTTTATTCTTAAAAATACAAAAATCAGTGGTCCATCGGCACCAAATTGTATTGCTGAGACTTACGATTGCAGGTCTGTGTATCCCAAAGGGTTTCTTGTCCTGGTCACTTTCAAAGCCTGTAGAGAACAAGCTTCAGCTGAATGACATATGTCAGTTGTCCCAAACACCCCTTTTGTAGTCATGCTTTTTACTAATACGCAAAGCAGTTGCCTTTGCACATGAGTGGATGAACTGATAACTGGCGGTGTGAGCAATGAAAGCATAAGAAAACTAGCAAGCCCCCAGGTTTATCACACAATGAAAATGGTTCAGAAACATTGAACTAACTGAAATGTCCACACTACGTGATTGATCTGAATCTTTACATTTTGGGGTATACAAGGGTCTGCTCAAATGATCAGAGCTGATAAGCTCTATTACTCTACTTTTCTATTTTCTGGTTTTAAATTGATCAGAATTCAGTTGAAAGTCTTAAGTGTACCCCATGAGGCTTTGGAGTTAGGATACAGAATCATGCTTCCTTATGTAGACAAAAGGCTTCATAATTCTCCAGTGCAGCCTAAAGCTCTCGTGGTCTCCTTTCTGCTGCCAATTCTGAAAATTGATTATGCATACCCAGCATTTTTAGAACGCATTTTAACCAGAGTTTCCCAAATCGCCATGCCTGTTCTTTTTCTAAACTATACATATTAAAGCACATTTTATAAATGCTCTTTCAAGCATAATGTTCAAGCAGAAATATACATTAGTTTCCCAGGATAAGCCATTAAGACAGTCCTTGAATGTCTAGGTAATACTCCAGGGCCTGTATTTACATGTAAATTAGGCCCAGCACATCAAACAAAAATGTCATGACTTTTAGATACTGCCATTAAATTCTGCACAATAACTTCATATTCTTCACTTTAATAATTAGCATACCTGTATCTGCATTTAATCCAATAAGGCATTTTTCAAATAGTTGTGCCTACCTTTATTTTTTATGAAATAGTGCCCCTCGTCCTAGGAGCTTAAGATACTTTCAAAATACTTATTATGATACCTTAATTTCATGATATTATTGTAAAGGAAAGACCAGCAGTATTCCTGTTACTGTTGCTATCAAGATAGTTAATGGTTTTTTTCTGTCTTAAACATGGTCAGAAGAAGGTTTGGTGACTTACACATGTCTAAGGAGCACCAGACACCTATAAGCACAAGATAACCCAGTTCATCTCTATTTTACAAAGTAGGAAACTAAGGATCACAGAGAAGAAATTATTTCTTTACCATCACATGGCTAAGAAAGACAGAACAGACCTGCTATTTAAGTTCTGTTCTCAATTTAGTCAAGCAAATTAGTTAAAAATATGAAAATAAAAACATGATAATTATTTCTAAGACAAATCTGGATTTCTGAACTTTGTCAAAATCAAAGTCAATTATACTAGATGTGAGTAAAATGTATAAAATGCCATCAAGAGGGTCATCATTAAATTGTCATTATGAGAAGATGCAATGTCTAATTAACTCCTTTCTTACTAAGAAACACCATTCAATTATAGTCACACTCACAGTGTTGTTAAAATTAAGTAGCCTTTCAATATCATTCTTAATTATATTAGACTATGCTAAAGGCAAGGTTTATCTTGACACAAATGTTAAAAACAAGTTTGGCCCAAAAACAATATGGCAGGAGTGAGAACATGAAGACAGACTGAAAACTTGTCTTAGGGAAGGTAACTTAGCAATATATTTCAGAAGCCTTAAAAATATGCATGCCCTTGACCCAGATATTCAACTTCTAAAAATGTATCCTATATTAATAATCCTAATTTTGAAACAAAATAATTTGAGTACAAATATGTTGACTAATGTTTATTCATAATAGTGAAAACTGAGTACAACCTAAATGATAAAATATAAGACAATGATTCCATAAATTGAAGTATATATAATGAGTAGATCAATCAGTTAGCAAAATGCTAATTAACTATACTGCAAATAGCATGAAATGCATATGGTATATGTTAATTTTTTAAATGATATTAAAATATACATACAGAATGCATTATAGTATAAACAATATAATATAAAAAATTATGGAGAACAGACTCAAAGGAAATATACAAAAATATATTTAAGGAGTGAGTTTACGAGAGATTTTTCTATTTCTACTTTTAGGTATTTAGAGTTTTTTTGTAATGATGATATACTTTGAAAATTATAATCCTTGGGTAAGGGGGAGAGGGGATGGTAGAAGAGGGTAAAAGGGGTCAAATACATGGTAATGGAAGGAGAACTGACTCTGGGTGGCGAGAACACAATGTGATATATAGATGATGTATTATAGAAATGTACACTTGAAACCTATGGAATTATTCTAACCATTTGTCACCTCAATAAATTTAATTTTAAAAAAGAAAATAAATACAGAAGGAAAGGTCACTGTTAGTTCTAGTAATAGAGAATCTGGTCATTTGAACCAACCCCTTTGCTGAGGACAATAAAAAAGCTTAACGAACTATAAAGGCATCCGCTGGAAGGCATCAGAGACTTAACAAAACAGTGAAAAATAACTGAGCTCAGATCCTGGAAAATACGAAAATCCAGAGAAGTGAGCTTTTCTTTTGGACCTACTTTTGCCTTAGGACAAATTCCAGAAGAGGCTGCTGAAAGTGAAGCAGTGCAGTTGACAGTCTCGTCACTTAGTGGGACAAAATTTGGAGCCCAGACATCCTAAACGTAAAAGCTCAGATAAATTCCTAGTGTTTGGGATCCCAAAGACCTGCATCATATGCATAAAAGAAAATCCTAAGTAAGCCAGCCCTCACAGGGACTAAAGCTCGTCTTTAAATCTTTGAGATGGCCCTGAAAAAAGTCTCAGTTCCTAAAATTGGATTAAGGTAATCCTAGATTACTAGTGCCCTCAGACTCCTGGCAAAAGCAAATATTCTCTGGACAAAACCTTCAACCTAGACTTCAAATTATTTCCACACATAATTTTTTTAAATATAAAGTCTAGATACAATAAAAAATAACCAGGTTACAAAGACATGAGTCCACAGGAACAAAAGCCAGCAAAAACAACAGAGTAAAACAGACCTATAGAAGCTCTAGATATTAGAAATTTCCAGACACAGATTTTAAAATAAATCTGTTTACTATATTCAAGGAAATAAAAGACAATATTTCATTTTCAGCAGAAAGAAACTAAAAAAAAAATACAGAGATAAGCAGATTTTAAACAATAATCAAAATTATGAACAGATTTAATAGCCTATGAAATACAACCAAACAAAAATTAGTGGACTACAATATAAATCAGAAGACAGTAACCAGAAGAAAGCATAGATAGAAAAAAAAAAAAGAATGTAAAGACATAAAAGAGAATACATACATTTAACCTACATTTAGTTGGAGTCCAAGGAAGAAAGGGGAGAATGAAGCAGAAGCATTATTTAAGATATAATAGTAAAATTTTTTCAAAACTGATGAAAGATATCAATCCATAAATTTCAGAACTCTGTCAAAAGAGGAAATGAAAAAAACTCAGGATTTTGCTGATTCAGCTCTCATATCAATGAGCTGCAAGATATGTGGCCTGGGCAAGGCATTTCAATCTCCCTGGATACCTGATTCATCATTTGTAAATCAGACATTGAATTATATAATTTCTAAGACTTTATCAAATGTTTCTAAAAACAGCGATTATTCTCAGTAATAGCCTTTGTTATAGTGTTATCTTATAGATATTTCAAAAGCCATGTACAAAAACATATCCCATATCAATCAACAATATTACAAGCCTACACTTCTGCTAGTCTGTTAAATCCTACTGTAGACATGCTTCAGGCTGTTCAACAAAACCAGGCCATTTTCTCTTTTAAAAAATTATTTAAAAATCTATATGCTATCTGATGACCAAGATAAGTGAGAAGAAACTTTTGAACTTTAATGAAGTAACATGAACTGGATTTGTTTATTATGTTGTACTACCATCAGTTAACAAAGAATTATGCTAAGGTAAACAGAACAGGTAAGTTTCAATGAAAGAAATCCCAAATATAACAAATAATATAGGTAACAACACATGTATAATAATAAAAAATATAAATATCATCATTAAATTTTCCGAATTTATGGCAATTCTGTCAACTTAATTAAATATAAATGATAAGATTCATCAGTGTCAATTTATTAAAAGTAACAAGTTTTAGACACAGAAACAAAAAAAATGAAATTACAAGAATAGCAATGTTTTACCAACAAATTATTTATTACAACTTCTATCATCTCTAAACCATCTCTTTTTTTAATAAAAAAAAGATAGAAGAAACAAAGAGAAAAAACAGGCAAAAAGCACAAATAAATCATATTAATCAATAGTCTACTTGCATGCCATAGGCAACATGACTTTTTTTTAAATGTGTGTATTAAAATAAGAAATGTGCCTCATGAATTCACCATGTTCATGAGCTAAAAATAGGGTACAATATTTCTATTACCACTGATAAAAGCTGAATAACTTTTCCACCAAACTAGTTTTACATTTACTGATTCCTTAAAAATCACTTCTTAGCGCCCTTATAAATAAGAAACATTATATGTCACATTATAAATTTGGAGAATATACTAGGATTTCTTAAACAGATGACTCAAAGGTAATTTGGTAAGAGGTTTTGTGGGGTTTTTTTTTTTTTAGGAAAAATAGAAATAGAAATCCTCTCTGATTTCTCATATCTAATGAGATGCAAATTGAATGCTTCTCTCTGTTAAACATCAGAAGGGTCAATGTATAACTTATTTTCTAATATTTAGGTTCATGCTGTGAATTTTAAATTCTAATTCCCTAGTTCATTTCTCTTTCACCTCACCACTGACAATATCTGCTCAGTCTTTCCCTGGAATAAGGTTCATTTCCTTTGGTGCTAAAGGGATTGAAATTTGGCTTTTCTTAGCTTTCCTGAAGCACTCAATTTGCCATTTCCATTTGAGATCCAGCAGGTCTTACTAATCATGCAAATTGGTAAAAATTAAAAAGCTCTGCAAAATGTTTGGAGTAAGTTCAAGAAATTTGGGTGATCTCAAGCTAATATTAATATCGAGGGGGAAGGAAAAGGACTGAAGCCAAGCAGATAAACAGGGCTATGGTCTTTTAAAGTCATTAATGTAGAATATGGTTTACAGAGAAATATCATCTGTGAAAATCCAAATGTGACCCTGCAAGATCAATAATGCAAACAGCTGACATTCAGCAAATACAAACCCAGTGCAGTTGTTATGCAGCTTTAATTATGCACTTTATACTGCTAGAGAGGGAATACTACCAAGTAATGCACTTAATGGGGAAAAGTTAATTATAAGTCCTCTTAACTAAGAAAGCTTACATGAAAAATGAGTTCATTTCTGGTCAAGATGGCAGAAGGTAAATGCTGTGCTTGCCTTCTCTCAATTCCACATCAAAATTACAACTAACTACAAAACAACCATCATTAAGAATCACCTGAAGTCTAGCTGAGCAGAAGTCTTACAACTAAGAATATAGAAAAGAAACCACATGGAGACTGGTAGAAGGGGTGGAGATGTGGAACAGACTGGTCCCACATGCATATGGCAGTTAAAAATCATAAGAAGTATCTCAGCTGTGGAGTCCCCCAGAGGAGTAAGGGGTCCCAGCCCCACACCAGGCTCCCAAACCCAGGTTTTAGCACTGGGGAGAAAAGTCATCACAACTTCTAGCTGTGAAAACCAGCAGAGATTATAGTTGAATGAGACAGAGGGCTGCTGGAGTCCCAGGCACTTACTCACTGACAGACTCACTTGCTTTGAGCTCCAGCACTGGGGCACCAGCTCAAAAGGTGCCAGGGACATATAGGGAAAAACTGAATTGTCTGGCTTCAGGACAATCGCTGGAGGGGCAGCTTTCTCCCAAACAGAAGTGCTGGCAGAAGCCATTGTTCTTTTGCAGACACAGGCACCTGCCATATCTGAGTCTCCATCAACCAGGCTTACACTGTTCACCAGCCCTGGTGATTCTCTGAGATCCTGCCCCACCCAGCTTGCAGACCCATCAAAGCCCCTTCCAGTCAGTGGCTTTTCCATACAAACAGCCTATCTTGGCTCATACAGTGGGCTGTCCTAAAATCTCAGAAAGGTTCACAAACCCCAAACAAGCAACATCTGGCCTCGACATGCCCCATACTTCTTGCTGAGCAGCCTCAAGCCCAGCACTAGTGGCAGCTGGCCTTGGTTCAAGTCTTGGGCTCTCCCAGGCACCTCTAAGCCCAGTAGCAGTGGTGGCCATCTGTGGATTGCTTTGTGGCTCATGCCAAGTGGCTGCTGGCAGGACTTAGGCTGTGGCTGAACTTGGCCTGTGGCTGGTCCCCTCTCAGGAGTCCTTGGGGCCAGCATTTCTACTGGCTAGCTTCTGACCAGGCTGGAGCACCATTTGGCTGCCTCTGAGGATGACATACCCAAAAGACAGACTGGGCAGGTGCCAGGGCCCTGCTAAAGCAAATACCACTCTGTAGGGTCAGGCCCTGCACAACAGCCTCTTCATTGTAGTCATGGCCAGTCCTCACAACCTATCAGTCCAAGGTTCAATCCCTCCCATTGATAAGCAAACAGCAACCAAAGCTCAACTACAACAGGAGAGCCTACACAACCCAAACAGGGACATACGTGGAGCACCCAGCTCAGGTGACCAGGGAGACTGAGCCACTGGGCCCCACAAGACACCTACTACATAAGGCCACTCTACTAAGACTTGGAGAAATAGCAGCCTTACCTAATACATAGAAACAAACACAGGGAGGCAGCAAAATGGGGAGATAAAGAAACATGTCCCAAATAAAAGAACAGAACAAAGCTCCAGGAAAAAAAAACTAAACACAATGGAGATAAGCAATCTACCAGACACAGAGTTCAAAACACTGGTTATAAGGATGCTCAATGATCTCAGAGAGAACTTCAACAAAGAGATAGGAAACATAAAAACAAGGATAGAAATCATAAAATAAGAACTAGTCAGAAATGAAGAATACAATAGCTGAAATAAAGACTACATTAGAGGGAATCAACAGTAGATTAGATGAAGCAGAGGATCAAATCAGCAACTTAGGTTAAGATAGAAGAAAACACCCAATCAGAACAGCAAAAATAACAAAGAATCCGAAAAAATGAGGATAGTTTAAGGGGCCTCTTGACAACATCGAACATACCAACATTCGCATAATAACTACGTATGGTGTTTGATGGGTTCTAGATTTATCGGGGTGATCACTTCATATGTTGTATAAATGTCTAATCACCATGTTGTACACTTAAAACTAATATAACATTGTATGTCAACTGTAATTAAAATTTTTAAATTAAAAAATGTAGTGGCGGGGGGGAATGGTAATGAGTTTAAAGCACTACAGGTAAAACCTGTAACAGTCTGTACATAAAAGTTGGGACACTATATGTGTGGTCCAAACCCCTCACTCCTGAGGGGGAAACTGGGAGTTGGGGGTTCCCTCCTAATTGTAAGTCACTGTGCTGGGTGTGGGGTTTATGGCAAGAGTGTGTCTGTCTCACCCTTTCCCACCCATTTCAATATGGGTATTTTTCAGTGCCCAAGCCCCATGTGTAGAAGTCACTCAACAAGTTTCCAGATTCCTCTAAGGGAATTGATCCATGTTTAGCTGTATATTCAGTGCATCCTAGGAGGAGGGAATTTCAGGAGTCGACTATATCACCATCCTGGTATCGTCTCTCATTCATCTTTTTATCCATCTTACCACCAAATACAATTAATGAGAATAGGTGTTCAATAAACATTTGTTTAATTGGAGTAAAAGAGTATTATAAAATATATTCAAAACAAAGCTTCAATGGTGAAAAATCAAATTGGCCCTCTTACCAAATAAGCTCCTGATTTTACTGATACAAATTGAAAAAGAAATAGCTGTAGATACACAAATATAAGTCAGGTTCCTAGAAAATTTATTTGCATGGAAGACCCCCTTCCCCAACATTGCTGAAGAAACATTTCTCTATTTTGGAAAATGGAAATTTGACCAACTCATTTTTTTATTTATACAGAGTTTTAGAAAAAATAGTATATACAGCAATTATATGTAGAACAATACACTCAGATAATTGCTACTATCAAATTAGTGAGTGGTTAATAATAGAGTATTTGGGTTATAACTACTTTAAACTGTGTTTTATGGGCTAAGCATGGGTAAATAAATTGTGGAAAATAAAATGGCCAAATCTACTATCTAGAAGAATGGCCCTGAACTTTAATTTCAACTGCTACAAATATGCCTTATAAAGAGACATTATTTCTTACAGAATAGGGCTTTAGTTTCTCTGGTGAACTTTGCACCATGAAATTTTAGTAAAAACTATCTGTGAGGAGATTATAAGAAGCTGGCTATAGAAGTTTTGAAATATACCAGTAAGTAATGGTAGTGTTAAAATACTACCATTATTGAAGTGACAAAGAAAAAAATAGCTTTGTCAGTAATTCTGAAGTAGAAAATAAAACCCAAAGAGGGAAGAGCCCTCCTATCTGGTTTTTCTTTGTGTTTTGTTTTATTACTGTTTTAATATCTTCAATGCTAGCTCTTAAACTTCAAAGGACATCAAAATCATGTAAAGAGATTGTTAAAATACAGATCGCTGGACATCACTCCCAGTGTTTCAGATACAGATTTCAGATGGAACCCTAGAATTTGCATTTCTAACAAATTTTCAGACGGTGTCTATACTGCTAGTCAGGGACCACACCTTGAGAACCACTGTTCTATACAGTTGCTGACAATTTATTATAAGGTCATTTTCTGAAATATTTTCTAAACTACAAACACTGAGAAAGAACCCACATTTACTTTGCACAAGACATTTGTTTAAAGTGGTGTAGAGCACCCACTTTTATATTTCAAATTCTATCATATGCCCATGTAGAAAGATGTTTATTATTTCATAAAACCTGTTGTGGATTCTTGCATAAAGTAAAAAATCCTTTGTTAAATAAAAAAAATCGCTTCAGTGCAAGTGTACTTCAATTGATTTTATCACCCACAAGACGTCACACATTTTTTAACATGTAGTAGTTGATCAACAAATTCATGTTGACTGATTAACCAATTATTCCATTTTGTATGGAAAAACAAACCTAGGTTTTTATAAATCTAGTTTGTTTTCCTAAAACAATTCCCCATACCCATTATATGGAATGTCTTGAACTCCAAAGTCATCTGTCACCATTATCTCCTGCATCCAGCCCTCAGTCCCTCCCTCCTTCTAGTTTTACCTTCACTTCAGCCATCTCAAAATCTTAAGATCCTTGACCCCTCCATATTCTCACATCTTTCAGATTCCTTTGGTTTCAAGTCCTCCCTTCTAAGTCCATGATGGATTATCTCAATCATTCTCCCAACATTTATCACAACTATCCTATCTCCCTTTTGTGCGGGCCATATCCTTTTAGCAAAGTTCCATCCTGGATCACACCAATCATCCAGTGTCGCCATTTCTGCCTCACTATATCTGGGGGAAGAAAACCACACAACCAGGCAGACTGGTGAGTCTGCATATTTTTTATTTCTCGTCTCCACTGAGCTCTCGATTCCACCTGACTATGCTACACCCCAAAAGGGCCGCCTTTCCAATTCTCCTGAACAGTGATTCCAAACCTCAAGCGCCCTCTCCAAACTCTCTCTCCTACCCGCCCTCTCTCAGAAACTGACTTTGCCTCTCACTTCATTGAGGAAACTGAAGCCGTAAGTCAGCCTCTCCCTTAATTTCTTCCCCTTTCTCTCACACTTTGCTTTTTTTATAGAGCAAAGATATTCTTTCCGAGTTCTCTGTGAGCCAACCTCTAAGATGGACCCCAATGGTCCCTGCCTCCTGGCATTCATACCCATGTGCAGCCTCCTCCCACAACCGGGACTAATCTGAATGAACAACTGACTATGACAGAAGTGATGGTAAGTGGTGGCATCACTCCAACATTAGATTATAAAAGACTGCACTTTCTGTCTTGGGCTTCCATACTCTCTTGCTCTCTCTTGGATCACTTGCTCTAGGTGACACCTAGTCATAAGCAGGTTTCCTCCCTATGGGGAGGCCTGTGTGGTGAGGACCTTAAGCTTCTTGCCAACAGTTTGGAAGCAGCTGCTCCAGATCCACCCAAGTCTTCTGTGACTCGCTCTGGCCAACAGCCTGACTGCAACCTTTCTGGAGATACTGAACCAGAACTACCCAGCTAAGCAGCTCCCAGATTCCTGACCCTCAGAAATTGTGTGAGGTTATAAATATTTATCATCTTAAGCTGCCAAATTTTAGGGTAGTTTGTTACACACAGAAGATAACTAGTGCAGAGTTTAGGACTAAACTACCCACCTGTCCTTGCCCCTTCAGAGATATTATTCAGTTACCTCCTCGACTTATATTTCAAGTTCTCCTATCCTGTCTCCTTCCCTATATAAGGCTGCTCAAGTCTCCTTTTCATAAAAAACAAAAACAAAAATAAAAACCTCCTTTATCTCTTATGATCACTCTTGTTGCCCCCCCCACCTCTCTCCTCCTGTTCACATCAAAATTCCCCAAAGTAATGACTTACTATCACAATTTCTAACTGCCACCCAGTCCTCCAGCCTTAGTAGTCAGTCATTCGCTTGCACATTTTCTTTAAAATTTCTCACAGAAGCTTCTAATGAGCTCCATGTTGCCCAGTCAAATGGCTCTGATAAGGAGTTTGGCTTTTATTCTAAGTGCAGTGAGAAACAGACAAGAGGCAGCCAATGGCAGTGGTCTAAGGCACACACTCCAGAGCCAGGCTGCCTGGGAAGCAGGAAGAACAGGCAGAGAAAAGATTATTGTAGCAGCTGGGAGAGAAATGCTGATGACTTATTCCAAGGCTATGGCAGAGGAGCTAGAAAGAAAAATGAAAACTCAGAATATTTTTTTTTGGAAATCTAGACAACAGAACTTGCGGGTAAGGAGAGGGAAAGGAAGAAATTGAAAATGACTTCCAAGTTTGGAGCTTGAGGTACTGATGACAGGTGTTGATTTCATTAAGATGTAAGATTTGGAAAGGATAGGTCAGGGAGGAAGGGTAAAAATTCAGAGCGTTGGCATTCTGTTTGAGATACCTACCAGACATCCAAATGGAGATATCATGAAATACAATGGACTGAGTGGTATAGTATATTTAACACTAATAACTCATGTCCATTTTTAAAATATGACAACTGAATTCAAAAATATCTATCAGAAATTGTTCATTATTTGTATAGCTCAGCAACTGTAAAGAAACTACTTTCCATATTTCAGCATTTCTTGAAATTCTCATTTACAGAGTTTGGTTTGTATTTCTTGAAATTAAGGCTCCACTAGGGTTTAATATTACATGAGCAATCAGACACAGTGACAGAGTTCAAAATTGGTGACTTGCAGCAGCAAAATCTGCAGGGATTTTAGGTTTCTGATTAAAATATATAGACAGCACATAATTTAGGGTTAAGTTTATCTCATGTTCTGATTCCATAACTTTAGCCCCAGAGCAGAAACAAGACCCAGCATATTAAGCATCCATCGGGGAGTCTGAATACCAAGAAGTAATTTGAGTATGTCTCTTATTGAGTTATCATGTCCTAATACTCATGCAAAAACAATTTAAACTCTCTTTCAATATGAGAAAAGCAAGCACAGTAAAAATAGAAGAAATAAGTTAAAATAATAAATAATGCTAGAAGGAATAACAATAATAAGAACCACTCAAAGAAATAGAATAAATAATTATCAGTGATCAGAAATTCATTTAAAAGTATCAAAAATTATATTGATAGTAGATGGGCACCTAGCTAATCCAGAGACATTCATCAGCTGAATGGCCTTGGCAGAGCCTTACATGAGAAAGGTGCTTGATCAACTGGAATAGCAGTAATGCCCTGTATTTACGCACTGATTTACTTTGCACTTTACTGTGCATATACATCATTTTATGCTACATGGCCATCCAATTCAAGTCATTCAGCAAACGTGAATGACCACCTCCTTTGTGGCAGGCACAGCACAAGCATTAAAATGAAAGACCCAAGACTTGCTGACAAAGAGTTTACATTAAATGCAATAAGTGCTATCTCTGATAGGGTAACTTAGCAAGATCAAAGGTGCTCCTACCTCATCCTGCATATGGAGTATGGAGGAGAAGGAAAGTTGCAAGCTCTTATTTCCCAATTAAAGGATATTTGAGCTGAGTATAGATAGTGAATAGCAGTCAGGTTCTCAAGAACTGGAAGAAAAATGTCTCTGGCTGAAGAAATACTATATGGAAGGGATGGACCAAGAGCTAACAGGACACTGATGAAAAGTTTGCATATAATTTTTAGCTTGATTGAAGCATAGGGTGGGTCTGGGGGAAGTAGGTGAAGATGATAAAGAAGAGGAGTAGGAAGATCATCAAAGTATAATGGATGAGGAAGCTCCTGTCTGATCCTAAAGGTTGCAGGATGACACCAAAGGTGTTTAGCAAAAGAAAGGAAATGAGTAGACCTTCATTTTAGATACATTGCTTTGTCCACTTTTGGGAAGGTAGATTCAAGAGCTAAGACTCTAGGAGCAAGAAGGCTTTTCTTGTGTTTATCATAAAATGCATGCTCTGTAACCTTAGAATAGACACTTGGGCTCTCACTTCAATCCTGTTCACTTATCTTGCAGATTTGCTTACAATAAGCTCAAATATTTGGTTTCCTAGACCACAGAAGATAAAAATGGCAAATTAGTAGGGGATTGAGGGATGCTGCTATAAATGCAAAGGTGTAACAGGTAACAACCTAACAACAAAGGCAAATACAAAAATAACAAAGCAAACAGAAGCACAGTAGTTTAAAGTCATTCAACAAAGATGCTTGCAATCCTCAGCAGGGAGGCCTTGGTGTACAAAAGCGTTTAGTTTTTATAATACTTCAATATGTATTTATTTAGTACCTTCTATCTTCTGGGTACTGTGTCCCCACAGATAAAAGAAAAAATTAACCAGGAAGTGATATAAACACGTTTGGAAAATTTCCATTTAAAATGATTTTTTAATGCCTTTACTTGGATGATTAGCTTCGGCAGAATACTTCATCCCCCTACAATGAAGCTTTGTAAAGTGATTTTCTTTCTGTTTTTCTTTCAAGATCATTGAATAAAGTATAGCTCATGTGAGTAGAAACTACTAGCACAGACAAAAAAAAAAGATGAAGATGAACACTTTCAAGAAAAAAATGAAGAATTAGATATGACATAAACCCTACACCACCATTCATAACTGTGTGATGGAGGCAAGTCACTCACATAACTGGAATCTTATTTTCCTCACCAGTGAAATGGGGATAATCCTATCTATCAAAGTGTTACTGGGACTTTCAAATACATAGTAAATAAGGAAGCACTTTCAAACTATGAAGCACTATGTAACTCCCCACTTCAGCTCGTCAAGAACATCACCCCAAGCCTACCACTGCTTGGGAATTTTCTCTTGGGTTGCTTCTGTCATTATCATCACCATCCCCCACCACTGTAGCCAGGTCCCTTGTGATGTGTAGTACAGGCCCTTCATACCTCCACAGTTATGTCTACATGCCACCACCACCACCCAAAGACAGCCAGGTGGCTTGGAGACAGGGATGGTGACCACAGGACGCAGAAGAATAGCAGGAAACCTTCCAGTAATAGATGGTTTACCTTCATGTTTTACTTAGTTGAGACTGATCTTTATTAATGCAACTAAATGTTGGTTAGCCACATGTTTTAAACTATAAAGATATTGTGCTGAAGCAAGACATTTAAACTGAGACCTGAAATCCGAGGAGTCATCAGTATAAGCCAGAATTCGTATTTTGGTAAATTATAAATGTCTCTTTCTTTGCTCCCCTAATCTCGTACTTCTTTCTCCCTTCCTTCATTCTTATTCCCAGTGAATAAGTCCATGGAAATAGAAATTTAATTCATTGTAGTGAATCTATTACTTGTGCACAATACCAGTGAATAGCTATATTATGAAATAAGCATTTTTTTAAATTGTATTATTCATCTGAGAATAATGCTTATTACCCAGTTGTTCATTTCATATTATCTTGCCCATTGCAGAGCAGAAACCTCCTCTATCTTTTAGGAAGTAACTTATCCTCAGAGATTTTTGATACAAATATAGTTGTGCCCCATCAACTCCTGAAAAATCATTCAATCCTCTTCAGCATCATTTGAAAAAGTTCAAATTTCTTAACATGGTTTAAGGTTTTTCATGACTGATACCTCTCCAAACTTACCTCTCACCACTCCTCACCTTACACTTCATGTTCCAGCCACACTGAACTCCTTTAATTTCCTCAATTGCACAATGATTTCCTTCACCTCCAAATATTTGTATATACTGTTACCTCTATCTCCTACACAATTTTCCCTTTGCATTTCATCTGGTAAGTTCCTATTGATTCATCAAGCTTCAGCTGCATTGTCACTTCCTCCAAGAGGCTCTCTTTGGCCCCTCCCACCAATACCAAAATTAGTGTAGGCTTCCATCTTCTGTGCTCCCATAGCACCCTGTATTTCCTTAGTACAGAACTTACATTACTTTGTAATTGCATGCATTCCTCTCAAGACTGCAAGTTCTGCAAGGGCAGCAGCCATTTCTGTCTTAGCTCACTGTTATGTCTCTAACATTTAGCAGAGTCTGTTTTACAGTTACTAAATGAATATTTATTGTATGAATGAAAGCAGAATGAATGAATCTCAGACTACCAAACACAATGCTACATACAGAGTATACAGTGGTGAGTAAAATTACATAATGTCTTTGCCTTTGTGGGACTTGAAATTTGGAGTAAAAGACACTAGCAAGTAAATGAATTAGTAATTACAAAATGAAACGTTCTGTGAAGAAACGTTTCTTAGAGATAAATTATGTAGACAATATCTGCGGGAAGACCTATTTTGATTCAGTAGTCAAGAAAGGAATCACTGTGGAGTGGCATTTAAACTGAGACTAGACTTGGAAGCTAAGAAGAAGCCACTATGTGAAGATCTAGGAGAATAATTCAAAGAAGACAGCAAGTGAAAATCCATCTAGGGAAAAGTGTGGCACAACGGTTTTGAAAATTTTGTTTGTTTTAAGAGTGGGAACATATGATCAAGGAGGAAAGATAAATAAGAAAAGAAGTAGGCAAGGGCTAGACTACACAGGATCCTGATGACCAAATGAAAGAATCAGAAATTTTATTCCAAGTACGGTTAAAGTGCAAGCCATTGAAGAATTTTAAGCAAGTTAGTGACATGATTTTATATCTATATATAACTATATAGATATATAGATATAGATATAGATGATATAGGTATAGATAGGTGGTAGATATAGATAGATGACAGAAAGAAAGAAGAAAGAAAGAGAGAAAGAGAGAAAGAAAGAAAGAAAGAAAGAAAGAAAGAAAGAAAGAAAGAAAGAAAGAAAGAAAGAAAGATATAGATACATAGGTGATAGAAAAAAAGAGAAAGAAAGAGAGAAAGAGAGAAAGAGAGAAAGAAAGGAAGGAAGGAAGGAAGGAAGGAAGGAAGGAAGGAAGGAAGGAAGGAAGAAAGAAAGAAAGAAAGAAAGAAAGAAAGAAAGAAAGAAAGAAAGAAAGAAAGAAAGAAAGAAAGAAAGAAAGAATCATGTCACTAATGTCACTACCTTGGCTCCTAGCTGGTCTCTTTACATCTACTCTTCTCTCTTACAATCCATCGTCAACACAGAGCAATTTAACTTCATAGCCTTTTAATATATTCCTTGTAGAAAGCAAAAAATCAAGTAGAGAAAGTAAAACAAATATAGGCGATTGAAACAATGTAGTAAACTACTTCAACTAATAGATCTTATAAAAAAAATCCTTCATCTACAGATAACAAATATATATTCTTTTTCGGTATACATGATACATTTACATGAATCGACCAGGCAATAAAAATCAAAAGTATTAAAGTCTAAAGAACTGTGGATAGAAAAAAAAAATTATCTGAACACAATGTTATAAAAGTATAAATAAATACTTAATAGGGTGTTCACTGATGCATCTCTTGATACAATAAAAACTGCAAACAACTTAAATGTCTAAAAATTGGACAATGAATAAATAAACTGTGGTACATATATATAATAGAATACTTCAGAAGAGCTAAAATAAATTAATCATAACTATATGTCAACATGAGATCTCCAAAATATAATATTGAATGACAAAAGCAAGAGGCTGAATGATAAGTATGGTAAGTTTATGTTTATGTCAATATTGAAAATATATGAAAAACTTTATAAATCATTTAGAGTTGGATAGATATGCCTTCAAGTATCAAAACATAACTTGAAAGGATATTCGTCAATATAATGATAATGGTGGCCTCTGGGAATGGAGGGAGCTGTTTGGGACTGGGAAGAGAGTTTATACATATGTTCTATGTCTGGAGAGGCGGTAATGTGTCATGATTAGGAGCGCAGGCTCAGGGGCTGGACTGCCTGGGTTCAGATCTTGATCATGCCACCCTGTGTCCCAGTTTCCTCATCTGTAAGTTTTAGTTAATAATACTTCCTACCTAATAGGGCTGTTAGGGTTTTAGATAAGCTAATGCATGTAAAACACTAAAATAGTGCCTGGCATGTTGTAGCCAGTCAAGAAATAAATGTTAACTTTATTTTTCTAGTTGAGAATTTTTCAAAGTACTAAATGGAAAACGAGAAATTAGAGAGATCGTGTATAGACAACTCTTTGGGGAAGTTTGGTTGTGAAAAGCAAAAGAAAATAGTTTGTAGCTAATCGTGGGAGCCAAAGAAGTTTTCTCTAAAATGGGAATTTTTAAAAAGACTAAACGAAAAACCAAAAGTTGGAGAGATTGTGTATAGGCAACTCTTTGGAGAAGTTTGGCTATGAAAGAAAGGAAAATAGTTTGCAGCTAAATGTGGGAGCCGAGGAGGGTTTCTCTAAAAGGGAAGAACGTTGAGTGTGTTAGTAAACTAATGAAAACGAGCCAAATGAAGGGCGAAGATTGGTGTTACAGGGAAGAGAGAAAATAGCTGAAAGGACAGTCTTTGATGAGACGAGAGGGAAAAGGGCTCACAACACATGTCGAAAAATAAGTCCTTTAGGAAAGGGGAAACAAACTTCCACTATTTCAGGAAAGAAGGAGAAAACGCTATACACATGGAAGTTTGGTGGGAAAGACCTATGAAGGTCTCCTTTGTTGATTTTTGTTTTCTCGTTGAATTTGAGGCAAGATCTTCAGTGGAAGTTTTAGAAATGAAAAGATGGAAGTCCATGTGGCAAATGAAAGAATCAGCTTACTAGGAAGAAGAAAGCAAGGGGATAGCGTGCCAGTGTTGAGGTTGCATTGAGGGTGGTGATCATGAATTTATACTTTTTCTAAACTGCCTGTCATGTAGCAACACTTGGCTGTGTGGGCATAAGCATGGAGATGGTAGAAGGCTGGACCTTCCGGGGTGTGGATTTACCAGGGGACAATATCTCAATTCAATTATATAAAAAATTATATGATTAAAATTATCATAGATTCAAAGTGGATGGGGAGGAGGGGAATGAAAGCAAAAGAGGACTGAGGAATAGAGAGAAAATGGATTAAAGCTCTCAGGGTCTCTGAAGAATTTTTGCATAGTCAGGGGTTGACACATTTTTGAGATGGAAGAGCCAATCCTGTCCCTCACAACAATTTAAAAATTATTCAAGAGCCATAAAACAAATGAAATCACCATTATGTGAGTATCCTTTAAAAATTTTATAAATGAAACTATGATAGTTTTATTTTCATTTTCAATTTTACTTCAGAGCCACATGTATGTCCCCAAAGAGCCGCATGTGGCTCGCGAGCCCCCATTTGCCGACCCCTGGCCTAGGTGATTTGAGGAAGTAAACAGGAAAGGTAAGACATTGCTCAGAGAATGGGCCGCATGAGTTTACTCTGAAATTCTGATTTAAGAACTGGAGCAGTGGAGAGAATGCACAGCGGAGTTGGAGTGGAGACAATATTCACTGGAGATGAGATGGCCAAGACACTGAGAGCCCAGAACATTAGTTCAGTCATGTACACCATGTTGAAGGCACTCAAAACTGAGAAGAAGAGAGAAAACACTGTGGTCGGGTTTGTATTTTGGAAACATTCCAGCTACAGTAAGGAAAACAGATTGGAAAGGATCAAGACTGTAGAAAAGGAGACCATTGCGGAAATCCTGAGGGATCATGATGGTTGAGATTCAGAGAGCAGTACGGAAGATGGAACGAAATGGGTGTTTCCAAGAGATGCTGAGGTGGTGGAAGAACTTTGTGTTTCGTGGCAGAGGTGGGAGTGAGGCATCCAGATCAGGTGCCTGAGGCAGATGCCAGTGCCATTCTCTGAAAAAGGGGAAAGAAAAGGAGAAGCTGATCTGGGGACCATCTAAATCACTGGTGATAAATCACCTAATCGATATGGATATAAATACATCACAGAAATGACAAAAGCAATATCTAGATATTAAAATTCCAGCTAAGGTTTATAGTTTGACTGTTGATAATACATTTTGGTGGTTTGATATATAACAGCCGCACACAATGAAGGCTTTCAAGTCTAGAAGAAAAATTAAATTATTAATAAATTTGATCTCGACAAAATTGCTTTGCCTGAAGATTAAAGAACTCCCAAACATCATAAAGATTAAATATTAAAATACTTATTTCAATTTCTTAATAGATGAGGCAATATCTGGTTTTTAAATTTGCATTTAAAAAATCAGTTAAAAAACATAACATCAGTGAAACTTAATTGCACCAATATTTTGGAAAGCTCGCTGAAGAAATTAACATTGTGCTACATAACAGACAACTTAAATGTTAAAAATATTTAACAACTGAATATATGATTTTCTTGCATGTTATACTTTCTCTATAACAAATTCATGTTCACTGTGAGTACAGGTTTTAGAAAAGGCTCTTTTTCTAAAAAGCTACTTTCATACATCTTCCATTTGCTGAATCTCAACCTTCTGAATATGGAAAAGTTAACATATCAATTTGCATAGTAAGAATTTGTGTTTCATTCAAATACTAACCCAATATCCATGTTACTTACTGTGATTTAATTATGACATCTTCCCCTTTTTCAGAATATTTATGAATTTTTGCGTGTGTAATCCCAAGGTACATTATTAATGTACATCATAGGACCGTTAGTTATAAAAAATACTTTGAGCATGAAATTTCATAACAGTCAATTTTTGTCTTTAATTCCTCATATTGCCTGATTATAGCTGTTTGAATTAGGCATGAGTATTGTTTTATTCTTTTCAATGAAAGGATAGAAATTATAGTACTATAATAATCAATTTTTTTAAATACAACATAATGTAATTTGTAGCAGTTTTTGAAATTTCCATTTGGTTGTAAAATACGTTCTCCTGTAATAATTAAGTACATAGTGAATAAAAGGGCTAGAGAACAATAGCTTTATAACATTTACAAGAAGCAATTTACATTACTGAGAGGAAGTAAGAAATTTTTAATGTAATTAGAATCCACTGGACCCCTTTTCTATTAGTCTTGTAAAGACAGGTCTCTCTGATACAAATTTTTCAATACATAGTTATTAAAGAAACCCAGTGCTTTCCTTCCCCACTTTGGTATAACTGTTTAAGGATGTATGAAATTCTTAAGGCACTTACTTTCAGGTTTACATGACTAATTATCAGCATGGCTATTTATAACTATTGTAACTTTAATAATTTTTAACTTAGTTAATAACTGTTATTATTAATTAATAATTAGTATTATCTTAGCTTAACTCTAAACATGGATGCACACTCCAGGAAAGTCTGCAAATAAATATTGCTTAGCATTTTGCCACTTGGAGAGCTAAAATTTAATACAGATGTCAAAGACTTGAAGAGCTCTAAGAGGGCTAGAAATGAACAAACATTTTAGTACATATTTCCAAAAGGAAAGATTGCCAGGTTCTGAATTAATTTCCCCCAAGTAGTTAACAGGTGATTAATAACAATAATAAGTATTCAAAATTATAATTAAAATTGTTGGCCATCTGTGTCATTCTTACCATGACAGAACAGGAGAAATGAGTAAAAGCTCACTACAATAAGTAGCGTTTATTGCCCAGTTTGTCTCCAGAGCTGATTTCCAAAAGCCATGTGGTGGGGGTGGGAGTGAGGAAGGAGTCAAGACTGACTCCAAAGGCTCTTGGGCTCTTCAACCCAGCCCCTTTCTCCTTTCCAGGTAGGATGGAGTGGTGGTTAAGAACACAGATAGCACACTCTCCCAATTCTTCTATAGCCATTTTTAAACACACGACATGCTTCACGGCTGTTAAGAAATTTCGGGAATAGGCTACATATGACTTCAGAGGGTCCCTTTCAAGTCTGCGCCAACGGTGTCAAGAGCCTTGATCCTAATGTCACGTATGCCCTTAACTTCAGAAGTCAATAATAACAAAGGAAGGCTGACAGTCAGTAGGATGCAGTGAGGAAAGTGTAGCCACTTTTTCTCATAAGCCTTTATTCTGCTTTGAGCACCTGATGCTCTAACTGTTCGGTCACACCTTCCTGCAGCTGGATACAGGGACACTGATTCCTGAGATCCAGTGGAAGCAAGCCCTCTTTTGCAGAAATTTCCCAGCAATCTTAAGAAGCACTAGGGATTCCTCTAGCTTCCTGAAGCTACTTTTTTCTTTCTGTCCTTGTAGGATGTTTATTAAATTTTGGAGCCAAAAAGCTGGAACAACCTACCAAGTTATCTACTTGACTCCGATTCTAAGTAAAAATACCTCCCTTGGCTTCTCTGATCAGTGTGTCCCAGCCTACATGTGAATCTCCTAGGAACAGGAGCTCAGTCAGCTTATAGAGAGGACCATCTGAACTTAGAGCAGCTCGACTTATTAGCCTTCATTCTAGACCATCATCTGCTTCCCTGTTATATCCAACCTCCACAGCCAGGCACATCTCTCTTTCATGATCAACCCTTCAACTTTTGAAGACAGCAATCAAATCTCCATTTAGTCTCAAATGCTCGAACTAATTCCCAGTTCCTTCAAACATTTTCCATTTGACATGAATAGCCAGACCCTCTACCAATTCTGTCAACCTATTCTGTCAGTGACCTTCGTAAAATGTGTCCCACCCCTGGAGCTGCTCAGAATGCCACAGACATCACGAATGTGGGTCAAGTGCAATGGAGGGGATATCCTCTTATAGTCTGGACATTGTGCTTTCATAGATGCAACCTAAGATTGTATTAAAGTTTGGAGCAGACAAATCACACAGGTCAGGCATTGAGCTCACAAAGTGTTTACTATGAATTCATGTTAACACATTGACAGTTACTTTATTATGTATGTGATGTGCATTATCAATAATCTAAGCATCCTCCAGCTTTACAGCCAAAGCTTTCACTCAAAATTTACTTTTCCATTACTTTGCCCTATAAATTGCTAGAAGCATGCCTCTGTATAAAACCAAGAGCTAACATATACTGATCTCTTACTACATGCAGGAGCTGTGTCAACCATTTACACGCCTGATCTCCTAGGGTCCCCATAGAATAGGAACTCTCTCATTATATCCATTTTTCACATGAGGAAAGTAAGGCTTAGAGTGATTAAGTAGTTTTCCAGGGTCTCAATGCTAGCAAATGGCAAAGCCAGGATTTAAACCCAGTTCTGTCAAAGCCCCAGAAGCTCCCTTAATCTTGTTCTTTCTATGTCACGCCCATGCTGTCCTCAGATGTGATCTGTTTTGCAGTTGACGCTACTGGTTTTCTCCTTCCTCATTAAGTTACAGTGTAGAGCCCTCTGCGTCCATTTGGAGACCTGCCAAGCTCTTCTCTGATCCTCCAGGAATTGTCTGAAAATTGCAGAAAGCTAACTTGGGGTAGACTGAGCCACTACAGAATGAACACCTCAAACAGTTTACTACAGAGTTAATCCATGCAAAATTAAATACAATAAATTCTATACACCACACAGAGAGATACTAGTACAATTAAAGCCTATTTCTCAGTCCACAAAAATTCTTACCCAGCTGCCTAAAACAAATCATCTCTGTGATGGAATGATCTGGATTTCTTTTTGCTTGGCTTTTCCTAAGCCTCTTCTGCATTTGTCATTTGCCAACCTGCTCTAGGACATTCATACCTTAGTACTTGGTCACTTTTGGTACAGAATTGGAAGTTTTTACATATGCAACTGTAAGTACATGGTATTGATTGTTAAGGAGCCTTTCTTTCCCTCCCCTGTGTTCTGCAAGGCAGACCTGACACTATACCACTTCATCTGGGGACTTGCATCTCTTTGGTTTGTGAAGCTGTGGTTCTGCTGCCGGGTCGGGGGGGAAGGGGGTTCTCCTGTTCGATTGCCTTTGTGTTCTGTCGAACACAAGAAGGGAGATTATGTTAACTTCTCCATTTGGTAAAAGGAAAATCCTAAGACTTAGATGCCAGCTAAAACAGATTTCGCCATTAGGCAAAAAGTCAATGCCATGATACTTCCTATGGATGAAAACTCAACATCTTGGCTGCTCGCTGCAGGCCAGAGGTTTGAGAGCTGAACCATTAATGCCAAGTGCCCACGTGGGCTACCTATCCATCAGTCATATATACTATACAGTGAGAAGAGTATTTTCTCATTCTCTCACTATACCCTCCCCTTCTCCTAACAAACTACACAGATTATGAACTAAAAGCCATAGAATATACGGCATAAAAGCAATAGCACATTACACTGTGCAGTGGACAATTATATCTTTGGGCAGGTGAGCATGACATTCTCCCTTCTTTTAGCGATAGCACCCTGGTGTTCTTTTAGGGAATTACCTCTCCTCCACAGGGTACATAGGGATAAGCTCGCTAAGTAAGGAACGAAGCTGGCACTAACCATGGGTGAGAGGGAGACAGGGTATGCCATAGTGATCCAATCAGATGTCCCTCCCTGGAACTTGACCCCCAAACCCCCATTCATTCTAACAGTAGCACTCTGATGAGCCCAAAAAAGAGTTCCTGTTCCATGGATTCGTGGAGCACCCTCAGTCCTCTTCCTGCTCTGCACCCAATTTTCCAGTATTCCTGCTGCTCCATATCCTTCCAACAAATTCTCTTTTTACCCAGAGTCAATTTCTGTTGCTTGCATCCAAATAACCTTGATTGAGACACATCTCCATAGTGTCATTTCTTATGGATATTGCCTAAGTCTTAAGTAGCATTATGTAGACTGGATCTCATCTTCATCTGTGGAAAGAAAACGAAAACTAAACATTTCCATCAGCTTCAGCATTTTGTCCAGTGGAAGCTAAAGGTCATGTGAAATTTACCAGCTGTTCCCATAGGGCTGTTCTTAAGCAGCACACTATTTTGTGTTTTGCATCTGTTTATGCAGCATTCCCACCGCTGAGCGATCCTCTTATGAAGGGACACCTCTCTCCCTTCTTTGATTTATGCTCTCATGAGAGCCACCCATATTTGAATCCTGACCTTGTTGTTTATTTGTCCTTCATTCTGGAAAGGAAAGGGGTGGCATGAGGAAAAGAAAGGCTTATGGCACATTCCATGGTAAGTACAGGATAGGTTTTTTAACAAAATCCTTACTTAGAACACCAAGAGATAAGGAATGGATGGTAAGAAGACCTTTGTACCTTTTGTTGATTTAATTCATGTCAAACAGCCTAAAGCTATTAAGCATCTCCAGGCAGGTTGATTTTTTTTTTCTTCTATCAAGACAACCATTGCCTAGTTATGAAGCCCAATCTTTAAAAACAGCCTTCTAATGGTATTCCTGCCATCTACCTCTGAGTTTGTAGAGGCTTTACCCTAAGTTCACGCTAAGTAAAACAAAAATGTGTGCTAGGTGTCAAAGCCAGAGACCAAGAAGTTCGTGAGATTGGTGGAAGTGAGAATTTAGCCAGCATGCTACACCATATTTTACGTGTATCAAAATGTTTATATTCATGCAGTACTGTTTGTTTCCTTCCTGTCTGAGAAGTGTCAAAACCAAGAATTCATTTTATTAATTCAGTGTGATCTGTTTTTCATCTTTTTCCTTACACCTGAAACACTCACTGTCAGTTTATATTTCTACTGCCACATATGAGAAACTCTTGCCATTTATAGAATGCAAGGAAGCCATAGCTGCAGTCTTAGAAAGTAAGCCTCATTTTTTTCCTACTTGAATATTTTCGTGCCTCACTGAGGTAACTTTAGCAGAAATATAGCATAAGAGTATTGTAATATAATAAGGCAATTAATAATACTTGGAGCCAACAAGAGATGTAATATGATGCTATGTTTCTTTCACATATAACACATTAAGCTGCAGAATATGACGTGTGGTTGTCTTTATCTTTATACCACCAAAAAAATACATACAGATAATGACAGTATCTGGAAAAAAAAAAGAAGTTTGCATTTCCAAACCTACCTATCATTTCAAATGGCAAATGAAACATAGAATCGACCAGAATGAAAGCCAGCAGACAGAAGAAAGGAATTGGGGGGAACATCTGATAGTCCCTCTTAAAAAGAATGGTTTTAATATTGTATGGTCTCATGTTCATTACAAAGGAAATTAGAACAATATGCCTTCACACACTAAAAAGAAAGGAGGAGGGGAAGGGGAGTCCAGAGTGGAAGTGACTAAAAAGGAAATCTGGAAAGATACATCACAGACATTCTCTGAAACAAAGGATATAAACACAGGCGTCTGAGCCGCGATGATTTCTCAGCAGCCTGTGCTGTTGCCACATGAACTGCTATGATTAGTGTAGGTATTTACTTACGCCTCATTTTTGAACAGTCTTGGCCTATGATACTTTCTTTCCATTTTAGAGAACTGGAATAACGTCTGAGGTTGGAACACATTGGGAGACACAGCACACTGCGTATCCTTTACCATTATATCATTAAAAATTATATAGAGACCCGCGGCTGCTCATTCCTCCTTCCAAGACAGCGACTATTACAGCTAAAATCTACAAACAAACCAAAAAACATGCCAGATTCTTTACAGCAAAAGAGGCAGTATTTAGTGGGAATTTGAGCTCTGTGGATCAAAACCCCTCTCCATTTTTTTTTATTTTTAAGAAAACAAGAAACATCACATATGGAATAGCTGGATACGTTTCGGCGGTTTTTATAAAATAAGCATCTTTTACCCCTGCCCATTCTTTTCTAATGAGCAACCACCACCCCATCTATTCATACCATGGCCGTCTAATAACTAACTTCTCTTCTCTTTCTTTTCCGGTGTACATAACATTTATTCTAGAAGCTATAGTCTAATTGTTGTGGCAAGGCTAATTCAATATTCTGTAACAAAATGTGTACCATATGAAACAGAATCAATCTGTTTATAATACACAGCTTGGCTTCTTTTAACTATTTAGTAGCTAAATCTATTGTAAAGGGTCACTTTTAATCATTCTTTGCATTTTTTATTCCCTTCTTTAATCAGTTGTCAATTTATTTAACATTCTGATAACGCCACAAAATTGAAGTTATTTCTAGATGTATTTTCTCACCTAATAAGATAGACAATGTAGTACAACTTCCTAACTTTAGAGATACATAAAAACATGTGAACAAGACCGTGTAGCGAATAGTAAAAGGCTCAGACTTTGGAGTTGAACAAAACCGACATCGAGGTAAGCTCTGCCACTTACTAAAACTATGTGACAAGTTACTAAACTTCACCAAGGCTTTGTTGACTAGTAATTAACATGGGCAGGGTAATGCTTAGATTGTCAAGTGTCAGTGAGAAAATGGGGTAACATTTAATACAGTGCCACACACCAAGGAAGTGATCAAGAAAGAGCTGTAGTGGTGGCGGTAGTGGTATAATGGAAGGAGGGGAGTCATACCCAGGATACCTGGTTCTATTCCTGGCTCCACCATTGATTGAGTTGCAGCCTTAGCTTTCTCATGTGCAAAGTGAAATGGGGGGGACTCCATGATGTCTAAAAGGGGGGACTAGAGGATGACCAGTCCCTCCTGGGACTGACATTCTGTGGCTCCTTGATAAATGTTGATTATATTCTGGCACATTGTTTTGTGCCCTCTCCTCCCCCTGGGCACCCCTCCCTGGGCTCTTCACAGGTCCAGCTCCTCCACTGCTTGGGGCTCCCACTTCAGTGTTACCTCCAAGAGGCTTTCCTTGACTACTTTGCATTAAGTAGCAGCCTTCCCTCCTCACCATCACTGGCTCACTCTCCATCATATCACCCTGATTACTTCCTTCATCACGGTTGTTTATCATCTGCCTCTTCCCATTAAATTATGACCTTCATGAGAACAGATACCTTTTCTGCTTCATCATCATTTTATTGCCAAGGCAAACAGTGTCTGGCACAGCATAGTTGCTTAATAAATAGTTACTGAATGGATAAATGTCACTCCCAGTTAGAAACCCAAGAGAAATGAGTGCACATGTCCACAAAATATTCCCACCAGAATGTACTTAGCACCCTTATTCAGAATAGCCGAAAAATCAGAAACAACCTAAATGTCCATCAACAGGAGAATGGATAAAGAAACTATTTGGATTTCAAGCATTAGAGGAATATTTTGCATATTATAAGCAAGGAAAGAACTGGAGCATTTTAACTGCTACACATAGCACACATCAGTGAGTTCCTTCACTTCAGTATGCATGCTTTCACATACAAATGTCCTTTTAGATCCCAGGATCAAGGGCTTGATGAAGCCTCAGCAGCATTTGCTCAAACCCCCTCATCAACTTGAAGCGACATGCCCAGAGTTACGCGGCTATTGACAGAGTCAAGGCAAGAGCCCGGGGTTCCTGACTCCTAATGCAGCAGTGATCTTCCGACTGCATTTGTCCCTTGCTGCTCCATGAGGCAATACAACGTAGTGGAAAGAGCCCTGGAATCAAACCTTGGTCTTACACCACTGACCAGCTGTATGCCCTCTGTGTGGCCTCAACCTCCCCTAGCCTATGTACCTCCCTCTGCGTCATAGAGTTACAATAGTATATACTTCAGAGAGTCTCTGTAAACAAAACTAAAATAATGCAAGGGTCAGTGGCACAATAATCACTCAATAGAATTAAGTGTGCAATATCCTTTCAAATAAAATTCCACCTGATATCAATTGAGATGTGAGCCACACCCAATTCATAAAAGCCAGTCACAGCTTCAGACCAGAGAATTCCATAATGTTCTACTTGAAAGTTAAATGTATTTAAGTATCAGTTTTCATTGGCCCTGGCCAAGAAAATTCCCCAGCTTCTTCTAAAAGCAAGTGTCTTTGAGTGAGTTGGTAAATATTATTTATATTTTCTATCCTAACTAAAGGAGTTGATTTCTTCACAAAGTAATGTATTTTCATTTTAAAAGTCATGCTAGATCAGCTATAGGTATATGGCATTTTGAAAAGTTGTTGAAAAGTTCTAGCACATTTAT
>NW_017731627.1:1358423-1359306 GCF_001890085.2 Hipposideros armiger
TTCAAATATGTAAAACCTAAAACAAATTTAGCAAATGCAAGAAATACATTTTTTAATAACTTTAATTTCCTCAAAGCTAACCTACTATTAGGTTTCCTTTCATATTTGACCATGTTTTCAAAGGATCAGCATTGGGTCTAAGAGGAGCCTAAGCTTCATATTTTAAAGATTATAAATTTATCATGTCACCTTTCCTTACTGTAATCCTCATTCAACATAATTCATGGGAGACAAAAAGGCTTGGGCCAAACCCTGGCCCAGCCAGTTACTTATGTGACCTTAGGTATGTTAATTAACCTTTCTGAAACTCATTTTCCTCATCTATAAGAAGATGATTAGTAACACAAACTTTATAATGTCAGTTATTGCCCCACTAATGCTGCATAACAAATAACCACAAATCTTCAGTGACAGACAATAATAAATATCACTTTAGTTCAGGAGTCTGTAGGGCTCAGCTGAGCCAGGCTGAGCTCAGTCAGGCTTTGCTGTGCACCCTCACGTGCCTGCAGTGTGGCTGCCCTGCTCCTGTGCGGGGTGGCTCGGCTAGGGGCTGGCTGATCTAGGATGGCCTCAGTTTACACAGTTGGGGCAATCGTCCCTGCTTCGTCACATCCTCCAGCCAGCTAGCTTGTGCTCATTCACATGACATGGCAAAGGTGCTAAGAGAGAACAAACCCATCGCACAGATTTTTTTCAAGCCCTTGCTTGCATCAGATTTGTAACTGGCCAAAGTCAAGTACATGACCCAGTACAGTCAGGTGGGAAGGTGCTACCCAGCTGCATGAAAAAATTGAATAACTGGGTGGGCCATTAATATCATCAATCTGCACATTTGATTTTTGTAAAGATTGAGATATCTTGGGAATGTTTAAGAAGCCAC
>NW_017731627.1:1362520-1369083 GCF_001890085.2 Hipposideros armiger
TTTAAAATCAGGAGTAAATAATATTTTCTTCTTGTGTCAGAAAGACAGAGAAAGGAATTTAGCTGAAAGGATGCTAAGTCCCAGCTTTTGGCTCTGACATGACCACAGAAATCATGCCTCTACAAGAACTGCAAGTTTCTGAAACTTGGCTTACACTGATGGTCGAATGGGGACTGAAGGATCATCTGTAGATGCCCCTCGTTCAGATCATTATTACACAGAAGCAAGTTCATACCAAGTACATATGTGCTACTAGAGATTCTCCTCACTCTGTGCTACGTGCTGATAGTTCTGGGTAGTTGCAGTTATGTAAATCTAGCACATTTGAAATATGCTCGGGGAGTTTGAATTCTAAATAACTTTATGGTGAATCTCTTTGTAAAGCAAAATCTTAACTCTTAATTATCTTGTTTTGTAAAACCAGATTTTGATTTGTGACATGCTTAAAGTGGGATAAATCTATAATTCAGCTTTATAAGGTGTATAATCTTCTCAGACTGCAAACACCAACAGTTAGGGTTCCATGAGATATGCATCCTCATGCTTTGGATTAAGCAAATGCAGTTTTCCATGCTTAATGAAGGGCAAAGATGGTGGCCTGGTGTTTCCCTTCCTCCACCCTACTTCACCTAGGGACTCTCAAGTGCTTGAGAAAACTATACAAATATTCCCATTTCTGTGCCTCAAACACCAGAAACCAAATCCTCATAACAGGGAATTAACCTCTCTCTGCTCAGAATCCTACAACTTCTTGCTTTTTAAAAACTGGTTCCCTTACTATTCATAGGTTTCTATTTTCAATTATTAAAGAAAAACAAGCCCTTTATCAAAACAAAAACTCCTGTCATTTAAAAAAAAAAAGTCTACTCTCTACAGGCACAAAGCAAACATGTTTTAATGCCTATCAGTTTGGAGGTTAGGTGCCTGGCTGAGTTGCTGAAATATGCTGTGTATATGTGTACCATCCCCTTAAAATTAAAACACAGAAACATTCACTTAACTCAAAAGCCCTAGTCAATGCAATTCAATGTTTTAATTCACTGAAACTAACATGTTATGAAAGCTACTCTGAGGTGGGAACCCCTATAAAGGAAAAAAAGTCAGTAAATCAAAGGGCACCAAAGTAGTGATGGAGACAAAAAGTAGACAGAAAGCATCACATATTATATAAAGGCAGAAGAAGGTAGTTCTTTGATGGTCTAGAAACCCCTTGCGTAGTGCCCAGTGCCTTAGGATCATTTCAGACACCCATGGTACTGCCATAGGAAAAATCAATGTCACTAGACCTCTTTGTATTATATATATATTATGATTTTTAAATGAAATTAACCATAGCTAGTTTTTACATAAAAAAAAATGTTAAGCCTCAGAATCAGACTGGCTTTAAACATCTATCTGCTACCATGGCCAATGATGCCTTTGTGAGCTGACCTTGATTTTGAATGTTGCCCTTAAAAAATTCATTATGGGAAGGAGGGGACCTGAAGAAATTCCTTCCAACATATTAATAGCTCTCACCAAGACAATTAGGTCACTGCAAGCCAGAAGCTCCTCCATCTCTAGAATATATTGAGTTTTTAAAATAATTTTTCAGTTGTACGTTTTGTAGAACACCCTCAAATGGAAAGGATGCTGCACCCTTAGAGACCGGGCTCTTTTGGAACTTTCAGAGAGTCAGGGGCCTGAGCGTTCTATCCTAACACATCTCTGCTAAGCGCTTCAGGTGGGGAATGACATGGCCATGGGTGTTTCAGAAAGTAATTCAAATGACAATGTAGAAATAATGCGGTTCTGAACTAGGGCAGTCTCCATGGCAATGGCAAAGAGGGAATGAGTCAAGGAAACTTGAAAAGGCAAAATGAATGTGTTGTCTTGACTACCTGGATGCAGAAAGTAGGGGGATGACAACAAAATTGGGTGAATAAATGGGAAGGTAGAATCATGAAGTTTAAGATACAGATCAAAGGAGAAGGAAGATCAGACTTAAGGAATAAACTGAATTCCATGTTGACACATGAAATTTTAAAAGCTTTCAGGACATACAACAAATAATTAGAAATTCAGATCTGAAGTTCCAGAAAGAGAGACAAGTTCTGAAGAACAAGATCTGGGGACCATACAAGTGGTAACATCAAGTTCAACCCAAGGAAGAAGAGGAGGTCCCCCGATGGAAAGACTGAGAAAGAGAGCTTCGAACAGAAGTTTGGAAATGGCTACGTGCAATGAAATGAGCAGGCGGGAGAAAATAAGCCATTCATTCATTCATTCATTCATTCATTCATTCAATAAACAGTTTGAATTAACCAACCCATCCCTTCTATGTGGAGAGAATTTGTTTGGTGGGTGAGTAAGGCAGAGATGCTACAAAGTTTTTTGCCCTACTATAAGAACGGTGTAAAGTGAAAAAGAGGGGTCGCTTTACAAAACAGCTAACTGTGGATGACCCAAATGGCTGCAGCAAGTCTTGTGGGAGCTATGTCAGAGGTCTCTGGATGGGGTTGACTGGAAACAACTTCGAGCACAAGGGTAAAGGGAAAGGGTGAAATCGGCTCACTGCCCTGCCACCCCACGCTGCCTCTCCATCAGCACTCTACCACCACTTCTCACCTTGTTCTCACTCTAGGTTCTTCTTCCAAAGGCCAACAAAGCTTAGATCAAAATATCAGGCATCTTTCAGGTAAAAGGGAGCATTTACCTGTTTGGGACAGTAAAATAACTCAAGGACCAAAGCTTTGTGAAGTAAATGTACGCGTAAAAAACACACTTCTGCAAATATGTTCATAGCTTCCTTCTTGGTCTAGTGGAAGCTTCCAGACTTCTTTACACCACCACTTCCCCCCTGACATAGCTCCCTTGTCTTTCTCTTCCATCACTGTGGCTTAATTCTGACATATCTCACGTCTTTTGTTTCTCCGTTTTTCTGAATGGCCATCTCCAGATGAGCTCCTCTGTGCTTACCTGTCTCTTTCTCTCCTGCTCCTGCTCTTGTTCCTCTTTTCCACACCTACGTTGACCCTAAAAAGCACACGAGGTACTACTGTACTGTCGACACCTGGGAAACCTACACAAATCAGCCAGTGGAGCCTGTCAGGTGAGGTGTTCCTCTTCTACCAGTTGCAAGGAGGGTACACAGAGTAGTTAATGTCAATATAAATCCTCATATTAAAAATTCAGAGTGCCATTGTGGCCCAAGCCAAGGGAACGCCAAAAATACATTAGAAATAATGTATCTGGAGCCTTTAGAGAGTCATATTGCCCTGCAGACATACACAATTTCCTGTAGTAGAATCTTCATTTTATGAGCTCAAACATACATTCCCATTTTTGCTGATTGTTCAGGATGATTGGGTCAGGCTAACTGCTTTAAGTAAACATTCATAATGTTTCCATTATTTTTTGTGTGAAGAGCTGTTCTGATTCAAATATATGCCCTATAACTTTTCAAAGCATTGTTTTTATCATTATTGCACTTGTGTTTTTACTACAAAAGCTCATTGTTGCTGATCTGTGGTATTTTTCTTGCCATCAAACCATTTGCTACATCTATCAAATCCTTTTGCCCTCTGTATAATATTTTAATTTAGAAAGAAATACCAATATGTTGTCTCTTATGCTGAGAATACTTTTATGGTGAAAATTCTAATGGCATATTCAATCACCCTATTATTGTTATCAGTATGTCTTGACACAGTGTTAAATGTCTGAGAAAGTCGAAGTCCTGAGGAAAAAAAGTGAGGTCATCCACAGAGGATACACATATAGTGATTATTGCTGGGTTCATGTTTTCAATTTAATCGCTCCCTGTGATCCACTTGCCCTTAGGATACGACTATTGAAACAAAATTATTTCACTTATACTCCTTTTAATGGGAACTGTAATTCTAGTCAGCAGCTCTTTGTGTTGTAAAAGACTACATCTCCTACCAATCATTCACAAGGTTTGAAAATGCATTATAATTCAAATAAAATTTCTCTTGTAAGGCAATGGTGCATATGACCCTTTTACGATAAACTATAATTTTGGGGTGCATAAAACAATTGTTCCATCATTTGGTATTCCTGGAGATAAAACACAGATTAATATTAAAACATCCTGCTCTATGTATTTCATTTAACGCTACCTAGTAACACATCCTTTGTTTCTTTGACAGTGATTTAAGTGTTACAAGCCTTTGTCATATCCAAGAAAGAACATTTTAATAATCTCCCTAATCTCCTTTAAATCTCTCTAGCATAATGTTTCTCAGAATTATTCTTTACCACAGCCAAACTAAATAGGTTCCCAAAACAAGTTTAGGTAATCTTCAATTTCTCCATTTACTTTGTTTCTATAAAGCAAATGCCATAGGATTAGGACTGAGTAAAGTAAGACATCTTTGAAGAGGCATTCCTGACATCCCAGCCCATCTGCCAGAACTGGGACACATTTCCATTAGTTGTGTGTCCAAAAGACCTGCTGGATTCTGAGTTCCTAAAAGCAAAATCATGTTTGTCATGACAGCCATAGCAGTCACTTCCTCTAGCACTACGGCCAGTTCACCTCCATATTTTCCCAGAGAACATGCAAGAAGACACTCCAGGAAGATGTGCTTTGTGGTCTAGCACCTGAACTTGCCTTCCTTCCAGCCCTGGTGAATTTGGCCAGGCCAGCTATAGGCCTCAAACTCTCTCTTGCATTTGGCACAGGTCTGAATGGCAGCCACCTTTCCCCCCAACCTCTGTCTGGGCCCCACTGTGGTCTTGCTCCTTCCTCAGGGTGCCTCCAGGTTAGAGGCACTCCTAGCACCAGTTTCCCAAGACAAAACAAGCAGAAATACAGATAAGTGAATGCCTTTAGCCCTGCCTGTGATCAGAGCAGGATCAAACTGTCCACTTCCCGCTTTCTTTCCTCAAATGTTGATCCCCAACCCCATCCTGACCGGGCCTGGCTTGGCCTTCCAACTCTCTGATAACCTGTATAACCTGTCAGTGAGAAGTGTTTCCTGATGCATCTTACCACAATTTTACCTCACCATAATTGTTGTATGGAGAGAGAGAGTAAAAAAGGAAACCAAGGGATGAGGAAGAATGAAGGAAGGGAGGGAGGGAGGAAGGGAGGGAAGAAAGGAAAGAAGGAAGGAAGGAGGAAGGAAGGAAGGAAGGAAGGAAGGAAGGAAGGAAGGAAGGAAGGAAGGAAGGAAGGAAGGAAGGTTGCAGAAAGATATTGTTCCTGATCAGTTCTATTTATAACTCTTCCATTTCTCCAATTAAAAGCAATATTTCTTTCTTTCCACTCCACCCCAATTTAGTAACCTTGTTGTGTACCCTTGAAAATTGCACCTGATCCTTGATACCTCCCAGTTAGAGTGAGGGGGCCAAAGAGAATGTTGACCTCCCCCTAGAAATGAAAATGTGTGATGACGACCCTCCTGCCTCAGCACCCTCAGATAAGACCAACCCTCAAACTCAAGCATCTTTCACTAGCTGGGATGGAGCTGTTTGTAGCTACAACAGAGCAGTCTTTTCTGCCCTGGGTCCACGGTTAGTTTCTTTGCTCACTGAATTCTGACACATGAGAAAGAAACTAGGACAAATATGTTCAAAGCTATTGAGTTATCTTCTTTTCATCAAAATAAAAGAGAAAACAAAAAAATTAAAAATACTAAAAGGGAAAACACTTGAAATTAGAAAACAATGAACTCCCAACGTACACTGGTTTGTCCAAAACCTACATGTTTATTAAAATTATATTTCAAGGCCTGCCAAGTGGCTCAGTTGGTTAAGGACTCGCTCAAGAGTGCGAGCTCTGAGCAACAGTGGTTCAAGTCCCGGCCCGAGCTGAGCTGCCGCTGAGCTGCCAACAGCTAAAAAAAAAATAAATTAAAAAAAAATTATATTTCAAGTAGAGTCCATTTTAGACCTTGAGGATTCCAAGAACCATTCAGCCAAGATTTATGAGAACTAAACTCAATGAAAGTCATTAGGGATAAAAAAGGAAGAATTAGATACCCACTCTATCAATCAGAGTTCAATCAGGGAAGAACCGGTAGATCAGTAGAGTGTGTGTGTGTGTGTCTGTGTGTGAGTGTGAGTGTGTGAGGGTGTGTGTGTGTGTGTGTGTGAGTGTGTGTGTGTGACAACAAATTGGTTTACACCAGTGTGAAGGCTGGTTAAACTAGTCCAAAGTCCATAGGACTGACATTCAAAAAGGGAAGAAATGAGAGAGCTGACACTCATGGACACAGGCTGAAGTTCTTATCCACAGGCAATCAGGAAGAAAGATTGCATGCAGGCTGGAGCCCCACAGGCACAAACTGAAGCTTATTGTCCACAGGCTGTCCAGAACAGAAAATCATAAGCAAGCTGCAACCCCAAGACCCAGGGGAGAGGGAGAGAAAATGGAGACACAGCAGCTGTTAGAGTCTCTGAGCCCAGGGAAGGCCTCTTTGAAAGGGCTCGCCTGACATAAAAACAGGCACATAGATCAATGGAACAGATAGAGAGCCCAGAATTACATCCAGGCATATATGGGCAGTTAGTCTATGACAAGGGAAGCAAGAATTTACATTGGGGTAAAGATAGTC
>NW_017731627.1:1370323-1372522 GCF_001890085.2 Hipposideros armiger
ATAATCTTGTAAATATTTTTTAAGGGGCCAGATGGCCTCATGTCTTGTTAGGGAGACCACTTCATAGTCGGTGTAGAGGCCTGACCACCACACTGTATAGCTGAACCTGATGATGAATAATAATGTATGTCAACTGTAATTATATATACATATAGTCACGGGACGTGGAGTAGAGAGTGGGAATGGAGTCAATGGAATTGTAATAGATAAGCATGATAGCAGGGGTGGGAGGGCAGTAGATGGGGGAGGGGGTTGTTTCTGTGCAAAGGGTGAAAAGGATAACTATTGCATTGTTCTGTACACCTGAAACTAACAGTAAAAAATAATAACAATAAAATAAAATAAAAAAGAAAAGAAAGGGCTCTCCTGATTAGGTCAGACCCACCCAGGATAACTTTCCTTTTGATTACCTTAAAGTCAACTGTTTAAGCACCTAAATTAATATCAAAGAACTATAGTTCAGCCCAGCCAAGTGGACAGCATACCCACTGTTCCCTAAAACTAGTTAGGGAACTCTACTAGTCTACATTTACTCAATATAGGAACACCTACTGTGTGCAAAGCCCTGTGCTATGCACTACAAGAAAATTACTTTACTGCAGAGAAACCTACAAAAAGGAATGAAAAGTGAAGCCCCAGCAAGAGCAAAAATATCTAATGAATAAAGCAGAGTTAATGACAAGGAGAGAGGATTTTAAAATAAAATACATATTTTAATTATATTAAGAACCAGTACAAAAACACTGGTTTTTGTAAGAAAAAGAAAAGAAAGGAAGATACTTGCATTGGTATAGTATCAAAGTCATGTTAATATTGATATGTAATAACATTCCCAGAGTACAGTCCATGACTTAGTTGATATTCCCAATGAAGCTTTCTCAACTAATGAAAATTTATAAATACATAAAATATGTTAAAGGGAAAATTATACTTATGAGTTCCTAAGAAGAACCACTCCAATTCCAGACTACAGAAATTAAATTTCATCCTCCATAGGACTGTATGTCATAAAAACAACATGTCTGTCACTGTTTTGGTTATACTCAAGAGAATGAAAGATAATGCAAAAATACACTACAGAAAAGACCTGAGGAAAAAAAAACAAAGTTATGAAGATTTTGTATATACTTAGCTAGAAGAATTGCCACATTCTTATGAATGCTGAGCCCCCTGTGTTTAATAGCGTCACCTGCATAAAACTTGGCTTCCTAGAGTCCAGCCTGAGCACCATGGCAGCTCCAAAGTCTGTCTCACCTCTCAGCAGCTACTCATCACACTCCCCATATTTACTCATCTCTCTCGCTCTCTCCCTGCTTCTGTCCTTGAATCTTTTTGTCCTCCCCTCTCCTCTGGCCTCTTCTTGGCTTCTGCCATTCTCCTCCCCGTTCCCCACCCCAAACCTCATTCAGCACAACAGAGGCCCTGCCTGTCTCAGACCAAGAGAACAAAGGATTTTTCCTCCGTGGAAGGACAGTAAGGGGAGCATACAATTGCAAATACCCCTTACTTTATAACTTTATATATTTTCTTCCTGACAGAGCTGTAAATCTCCAATGCATTTGCAAATAATGAATCAGAACTAGTTCTTTCATTTCTCAGACACATACACACACGTCAGAAAAAAAATAATAAATATACTCATCCAAGATGACATTCTAAAATAAAATTTTTTTTAAAAATGCGTTCAATTTGTTCATGTGCTGAACTGCTCTTAAGATTTTTTATTTCTCTAGATGAAATATAAGGTATTTGGGACCAAAAAAATAAAAGTTTATTCTTTATTTGATTATTTTTAAAGTAGTAGAAAAGAAGTCTTATATTCGGGGATGGTTTGGAGAGAGAGAAAAAACAAAAAAAGAAAAAAACAGAGTTTGATGCCCAGCATTCGTCATTCCTGAGATGGAAACCAGATTTCCTACAGCTGATTCTCAACTATTCCAGCAGCTGACTGGGCAACGTGTGAATTAACCCGAGTTTCTGCTTCTCTTTATACCTCCCACAGCAGGGCTCTTGGCCATTGCTCTACAGGTTGGGACTTCTGTGGGAAGGTGAACAGGTACTAGAGAAGTTGTCAGTCCAGTCAGACAATTCTGCTCACCTGCTACTTGCTAAAACTCTTAGTGTGAGATGCTGAAAATTTTATTAAAATTAGATGTGTAGATTTCAGGGGAGGGTGTATATTTCAATTACTTCTGTTAT
>NW_017731627.1:1375617-1376768 GCF_001890085.2 Hipposideros armiger
AAAAAAGAAAAACCTCATAGAAAAAGAGATCAGCCTTGTGGTTACCAGAGGCGGAGGGTGGGAGAAAGGGGTATTGAAGGAAAGGAGGAAGGTGATCAAAAGGTTCCAACTTCCAGTTATAAGATAAATAAAAACTAGAGATATAATAGACAACACAATGACTATAGCTAACACTGCTGCATGATATGTAGAAAAGTTAAGAGAGTAAATCCAAAGAGTTCTCACAACAAGGAAAAAAATTTTTCCTTTTATCTTTTTTTTCTTTTTATTGCATCTATATGAGAAGATAGGTGTTAGCTGAACCTATTGTGATAATCATTTCACAGTACATTAAGTAAAACCATCATACTGTATGCCTTAAAGTTATACAGTGATGTATGTCAATTATTTATCAGTAACACTGAGAAAATATTGGGTTGTAGGGATGTATTTTGCCTGTGTTTTTCAAAGGTCATTTATTTATATAAAGAACAAAGATCAATCAATGATATATTGCCCGTTTTGTTTGATAACCTTTTGCCATCTTTCAGCGAGCTTCATAATTCCTCGTTCTTAGAAGGACCTGCCTTTATTTGTGAAAAACTGAACAAGGTGCTGATTTACAGCCTCTTCTGAATTGAACGTTATACCACACAAGGAGTTTTGAAGAGAGTGAAACAAGTGGAAGTCTGACAGTGCAAGGTTAGGCGAGGATGGTGGATGTGGCAACACATCCCATACAAGCTCCAATAATTTTTCACAAGTGATCAAACTTGTGTGTGGTCTTGCATTGTCGCAATGGAACACAACTCCTTTACAATGAACAAGCTCTGGACGTTTCTGAATAATGGATTCATTCAAATTGTCCAATTGCTGACAGTACACATTTGAATTGATTGTTTGGTTCCTTGGTAGGTGCTCGAAAAACGCTACACCTTTAAAATCCCACCACACTGAGAGCATAACCGTCCTCTGATGAATGTCTGCTTTCAATGTCGTTTGAGGCGAATCATCACGTCAGGACCAAGACCATTTGAGTACCACATTGTTGTAAACAATCTATTTCTCATCACCAGTTATCAGTCGCTTCAAAAAAGGATCGTTTTCCTCACGTTTAATGTGCATATTGCAGATGTTTATATGCGCCGTCAAATGAACTTCTGTGAGTTCAT
>NW_017731627.1:1379753-1381647 GCF_001890085.2 Hipposideros armiger
ATTATTTTCCTCACATAACACAAAGCATTTATATCCTTTTAAGTGTTTCTTATCATGGGTTCTTTTTCTCTCGTGCAATAGTTGGCGTGGAACACCAAGCTGTTTGGGAATTCTTGATTAGCTGGCTTGTCCTGAAGGTGGGGTGCCCTATCTTTACCTGCCATGGAATTCATTAATGCACGAGGGGTGGTGTAGAGTGAGTGCACACCTGGCCATCTTAAGTACCTCTTTCCAGTTATAAGACCTCTCAGGAAACCCTTTAGGGTCTTCTAAATGGTCCAACTGAAGCCTAAATAGAGCTTGGTCATCCATGGGATTCTGTTACAATTTCAGTAAATTTTGGAAGATATTTACAGGAAAGGTACTGCAAAAGCAAAATGTGATTATTTAAAAGACCTAGCTCACCAAATTGTCAACTATGCAGTGTCAGCTATGTCTTAGATATGGATGTGCCTTGGCAGAGATCAGCAGCAGAAATATGCTGAAAACTACTAAGTTCCACTAAGTTTGTAACTAATTTCAGAAGACCTACTTTGTTAGGCTCCTGCCAAGGCTGAAAAGCCCAGGAAGAGAAGGACCATGAGTTGTTCCCTCTCTTTCTCCTTCCTCATCGAATGCAGTCACTCTGCTGATCCGGGTTCCACTTTGAACAAAAGAACAGGAGGAAAGGAGAGTGGGGTAAGTGGAAGGTGATTGAAAGCTGGGCAAATACGTGCATTTCTCTCCTACGCCTCACACATGCAAATCTACATTCCTCTCCATGAAGACAATTTGAATCAAGACAGAAAGCAACAGAAGCCTATTTAACCAATAATTTGACAATATTCTCAGAACACCTTTTTCCTCTAATTTTTAGATAGCCACTTTCTTTTGACAATGAAAGGAAAGTAGCTCTTATAATATTAACTTTTCAAATAGCAAGGTTGTGTTGAATTTAATATGTTCATTTAAGTTCTGCTTTTCACTCCACCACAGANTCAAAATGGATTAAAGCCTTAAATATAAGACCTGATACCATAAAACTCCTAGAAGAAAATATAGGGTCTAAATTTGCAGACATTACCCTGAGCAATATTTTTACCGATACATCCCCACGGGCTAGGAAAGTAAAAGAAAAAATGAACATATGGGATTCATCAAACTTAAAAGTTTTTTCACAACAAAAGAAAGCATCAATAAAACAAAAAGGAAACCTACTGAATGGGAGAAGATATTTGTCAATGAGATATCTGATAAGGGGTTAATACCCAAAATATATAAAACGCTCATGCAACTCAACCCCAAAAAAACAAACAATCCAATTAAAAAATGGGCAGGGCATATGAAGAGACATTTCTCTAAAGAGGACATACAGATGGCCAACAGGCATATGAAAAAATGTTCAATGTCCCTCACTTAGCATTAGGGAAATGCAAATAAAAAGCACAATGAGATACCGTCTTACCCCAGTCAGAATGGCTATCATCAATAAATCAACAAACAACAAATGCTGGCGAGGTTGTGGGGAAAAAGGAACCCTGGTGCACTGTTGGTGGGACTACAGACTGGTGCAGCCACTGTGGAAATAAGTATGGAGTTATCTCAAAAAACTGGAAATGGAACTACCTTATGACCCTGCAATTCCACTCTTAGGTATTCATCCAGAAAAACCTAAGACATTAATCCGAAAAAATGTATGCACCCCTATGTTCATTGCGGCACTATTCACAATAGCTAAGAATTGGAAACAACCAAAATGCCCATTGGCAGACGACTGGATTAAGAAATTTTGGTACATTTACACAGTGAAGTATTACTCAGCTATAAAGAAGAAGGAAATCGTACCATTTGCAACGATGTGGATGGACCTAGAGATTATGCTAAGTGAAATAAGTCAGTCAGAGAAAGATAAATA
>NW_017731627.1:1383833-1384731 GCF_001890085.2 Hipposideros armiger
GGGTGGGCATCACCCACCATCGAACAGGCAATCATGTTGTTACACAACCTGAGCCATCCTGCCACCTGTTGGCAGCTCAGCGATAGCTCAGCTCAGGTGCAGCGTCACTGGCCCATGTGGGAATCGAACCAGCAGCCCTGTTGCTCAGAGCTTGCACTCTTAAGCCAACTCTTAACCAACTGAGCCACTTAGCCAGCCCTAAAAATTTTTAATACTTTTATATTTGAGAGACTCATGATGACCCATTCTACTTATTCACTCAAGATTTCTCTTGAGGTTTTTATTTTATTTCTTTAGCGCAAAACCTTCACTATTCATTTAAAATTTTTGTAGTTAAAAAAATTTTAATGTTTGTCAAAACCTTAAGTGCCTTCCTTATTCAAACACAAAATAATATGTCCATCATAAGGTAATACAAGAAATGAAGAGCTCTGAGAACTCAATTTAGAAAATGTAAGATGGAGAATAGATTAAGAATAAAGATTCTGACAAGGGTGCCGACTCCCACTACTCTTATTCAACATAGTACTGGAAAACCTAGCTAGAGCAGTCAAGAAAGAAAAAGAAATTAAAGGTATCAGAATTGGGAAGAAAGAAGTAAACTTGCCTCCATTGGCAGATGACATGATTTTATATACAGAAAATCCTAAAGGCTCAACAAAAACCTGTTAGCTCTAATCAATTAACTCAGTAAAGTTGCAGTATACAAAATTAACACACAAAAATCAATAGTGTTTCTATACACTAACAACACATCTTCTAAAAAAGAAAGAAAGCAATCCCACTTATAATAGCATCAAAAATAATAAAATACAAAGTAATAAATTTAACTAAGGAGGTGAAAGATCTCTACTCTGAAAACTACAAGACATCGATTAAAAAATTGAAGCAGTCACAA
>NW_017731627.1:1389926-1390771 GCF_001890085.2 Hipposideros armiger
GTGAGCTTTGTCCAGAAACAAGCTGAGGGGAAGACATAAAAACAATGGTAGGAGACCTGCCTCAGACTTCTGCTTCCAGTAATGGCAGAAGGAAATTTGGACCAATCCTCCTGACTGTCTTTTCTAGCTCACTGTTCAATCTACCCACAAACCAGATTGCTCTCAGTTACTGACCCAGACCATGAAGGAAGCAGGAAGTCTATCCAGGGCCTTAGCTCCACCATCCGGTGGGGGCTGTCAAGGCTCTTGTCGGGCTCATCCAGCACACCTAGCATTTCGTGTGTAAGGAACAGAGCCTAAACATCTGAGTGGCTCTGCTTTGACACCCAATTCCATAGTCTGCCCAATTACCACTGCCTTCTCCTATTCAGTCATTAATTCATGTCTTCATTCAACAAGTATTTATTGCGTACTTAGCACGTGCCAAGTACCATGCTGGTGGTAAGGATATAGACGTAAACAAAACTGAAATGGTCCCTGTCCTCCCAGTCAGGTAGATAGTTTCTAGAACTAGAACTCTTATCCTCAACTGTAAGTCTTTCTGCTCAACTCTGAAACCATGTCTCGTGAGCATTCTGCCCTAGGAAGAGGGATCATTAGATCCTCTCCAAACTTGCCCCCTTATATATAGTAGGGGCCAGGCAATAATATGGAGCTGCATGAGGAGAGTAAAAGAAATCGGTCATTTTTACTTTTAACTATGGAGAAGTCTGTATCACTAAGCCAAGAGAATAATCTGAAAAGAAACCCAAATGTCCTCATACATAAGATCCATGAGCCAAGTAGTTCAGTCAATATCTAAGTCACCAAAACTGAGAAGAATTGTTAGTCAAGTCGATATGGGG
>NW_017731627.1:1399001-1404192 GCF_001890085.2 Hipposideros armiger
AATGGGCCAAGGTATTTCAGCTGTCAGAAATCTATTTCACACACATTAGTCTAGCATCAGACCAACTGTGACACCTGTGAGAGGAATGAGTTGAAATTGGAGAATTCAGCAATAACTGCCCAATGAAAAAGACTGATTTCAAACCAGAAATAATTTCAACCTGATTTTTAATTAAAGGCAAAAAAATATATGGAAATGATCACAGGTATTTATACTTCCTGAGATGTTTTCTCCTGTTATCTCCACACTCCTACTGCCTCGATCATATTCTTTGCACACTGAAAAATAATTAGCTTTGGTAGCAGGGCTGGCAGGCCCTGATACCAATATCTTCAATCTTCTTACCAATTCCATCTCTAAGGTCAAAATGTAAGGTGCAAAAAAAAAAAAAAATGAAGGAAAGGGGAAATTGTTACATATTTGAAATGAGACTTTGTAAAGTACAAAAGCCAAGTGTGATCTCTTTGTAGTAACTCAATCCAGAGTCACCAACTTCTAACTTCGTTTTTGGCATGAAAGTCCTCAAGGTAAGTCAGTGAGTTAAGGCCAGTTATGAGTTAGGAGTATGGGATTGTATGCAGTGAAATCAGGAAGCGCAGCTTCTGTGGAAGGCAAAAGCACCTGAGACTCCGAATCACACGTCTTTGGCTTGGCCTTTCATTACCTGTGTTGCCTTGGGCATGTCGCTTGGCCTTTCTGAGCCTGCTTCCTCATAGGTGACATGTACTAATTGGACAGGACGGTACCTACAATCTCTTCTAGTTAACTCGCAGCCAAAAAGCATTGATTGAGCAACTGCCTTGGGCCCAACTCTCTACAGTATAAAACAAAGGACGTGTAAGTATGACATGCCTGAGTGTGGTGTCCTACCTCGCCTCTCAGCCTATAAGTAATTTGAAGGCAGATCTGTGCTCTGTTCCTCTTCCCCCCGCCCCCTGCATTTAACACAGTGCCTAGCAAAATAGAAGCACCCAATAACTTTTGGGGGGACTAAATGAATGAATGAGTTTTACAGCCTCCTTGAGGAAATATCACAGAAGCTCTTTTTTTTTTTTTTGGCGGGGCAGCGGGTGGGGGGAGGACAGAGGGATAACTAGTATAACCAAGAAAGTGAAAACTAGCCCTTGGGAATCTTGTTTATCCCACTCAGAAGCAACAAATTAAAATAAGATATTATACTATTCTCCCAAATTAAAGAATGAGAGCCCAGTTTATAATTGGGAGACCACCAAGATTAACAGGTGCTGCTCATCTCTCCCGCTACACCCAAGATGACTGATGGCTTCGAAGGAATTTGCTTGCTAATAATCATTAACACAGTTGGTGCCTCAAGATCTTTCCACCAAGATTGTTCCCTTGGTTAATGAAGTCTCCTTGGAAGATCAGAGGTTTTAATCTCCAGCAAATTAGTCATAGAATTGCAAACATCAGAATTCATTGCATGAGGTTTGAAAAACAGTTCTTTTTAAAATAACAAGCTTAACTTTTAAGGAGAAAAGACATTTAAATAAAGGGAGGAAATCTTCAGACACAATTTTTCAGTTTTCACAGTGAAATAACTGAAACTAAAGCTCCACTTGATTTAAAAGCAAGCCGGATTCTAAACCTAAGACACGGTCGTTGCAATGCACCATCAGGTTATTCCTCAGAGAGGACTTTGGTGAGGAGACAAGGAGGTCTCTTATTTGACAGTCAGGGTGAAAGACAAAAACCAAGGTGTCAGTTAAAGAAACATATTTATGCGTCTCTAATGCCTTCTAAAAGTCCCCTGTCAGAAAAACTACATGTGTTCTAGCCTTGCTCATTTTATCTCCTGAGACATCACATTTCATCAATCATGTCCATCTGTAAGACAAAGAGCTGGAAAACGTTTATATTCCAAAATCTCTCAAATATCAAATAGGTCTCAAACACAAAGTGTATTCTGGTTATCAATTACTATTGGATATTCCAGGTGACAAGTTCTGTTCCAGGCTCTTAGCGTTCCCTTCCCACCATCAGGCTCAGAGGCACTAAAAAGAACCACACTCAGGAGGATAAACAGCCTTGTTCCCATGACGCAGAGAAACATGCAGCATCCACTGTGACCATGACTTCCTCCCAGGGGGACGCCCAACATTTCCCTGAATGTATGACTGGCTCCAAGATGGTGTCCTCTGAAGGATGGGAAAGCCCACACTCTTCCACACCACCAGCCAAAGCTGTCTTCCCCAATGGCCTGCCACAGATGAGTCACTGAGTTTTGCCCATAACCAAATACCAAGACATGATACTATTAGTAAGGACAGAGTAAGGTGGACAAGCCAGAGAGAGGGTCTGGATAGCCATCACAGAACAGTGGGTGTTTGAGGAGTGAGGGAGAAAAGAAGGAAGGCTCTGGAAAGAGAGGAGGTGGGGTTGACTAAAGATAATCTTGGGCCAGCCGAGTGGCGCGATGGTTAAGAGCTGGCTTGGGATGCCAGAGGGCCCCGATTCAGATCCCACATGTGAGGGCCAGTGACACTGCCCTCTACAGCTAAGATGCTGAACAACAGCTCAACCTGGAGCTGNATAGGGAAAAGGATTGCTAAAAGAAAACTACATAACAAAAAGATCTCTTTCCAAGACTTAAGACACATAGGGGAAGCACAGGTAGTAGAATTAATTGGCAACTGTGCAAGGTGAGAAGAGAAGAACTGGGAGATGGGGGTATCAGAGAGTCTTCTGGCTTAGGCAATGGAGTGAACTTGAACTGTAGGCAAGGTAGAAGACAGGATGAGTAGAGGCTATGAGGAAGGATGGCAGTGGGTTTAGTTTTGAATGGTAATAGATTGAGTTTTAGATATCACTATGGCCTGAATGTTTGTATCCTCCCAAAATTCATTTGTTGACATCCTAATCCCCAAGGTGATGGTAGGCAGTGGGGCCTTTGGGAAGTGATTAGATTATGAAAGCTGAGTTCTCATGATTGGGATTAGTGTTTTATAAAAGAGACCTCACAGGGCTCCCTTGCTCCTTCCACCATGTGTGGACACAGCAAAAGGACACCATCTATGAACCTGGAAGTGGGTTCTCACCAGAACCTGACCATGGTGGCACACTGACCTTGGACTTCCAGCCTCCAGACCATGAGCAATAAATTGCTGCTGTTTATAAGCCACCTGTCTGTGGTATTTTGTTCTAGCAGCCCAAACAGACTAAGACAGGTATGTTGAGCTTGGGCTTTATGATTCTCTAATCATCCTATCCAAATAGACAGTGATCTCTAAACAAATTCCTCAAGCACGTGCATGCTTTTAAAATGAACTAATTTCAAGAAACCCCTTTTATAAAGCAAAGGATCATTTGATAAAGCAACTCCTTAACATATCTGTTTTGTAAAGTCCAATTTCAGTATATCAGGTTTTCCTCCAAGAAAAACACATCTGCACATATGCTCATTATGATTATTAAGAATAGATTTTTTTAATTCATTGCTTCAGGAATGATGAATGTCAACTCTGAAATTTGTTTGAATTGTACATCACAACTTCTACTTAACCCCATCTATCATTTCAAAATTAAGTTGTGATCTCTGTTCAAAAAAACAAACAAACCCAATTTGGTCTTTAGAAGCACTTTTGGAAATTATGTATAAGTTTCTCAAAAATTATCATATTTAAGACCAAGTCTTTTAATTTTGGCCATAGTTTTCAAGAAGTTTTCCCTCCAACCAAAATCTTATCCCCTCTTTACACCTTATGCCACTTTTACTCCTACACATCATCCACCCCACCAACTCCCATACACATACACACACACACACACACACACACACACACATAAAATGTCAAGATATTTGAAAGATTTAGGAGATCTCCGTTCAGAGGTACTGCCTCCATAGTATAGCAATCATATTAAAATAAATCATGCAAATCACTTACAATTTTACAGGTTGAGTTGCAGTAGACTAGTTGATATAATGTTATGTGTTCTAAAGATATTTAAATTAAATATTAACTAATTTCAATTTTGCAGAATAGGTTTTTTGTTTGNTTTCTGAGCTCAATTTCAAAGGACCTTTATCTCCTGCTCCACAGACTGCCTGCCGCCTGTCATACTCGTATTTATAAGAAAACAATAAGGTATAATAGATTCTCTTGGTAGCAACATGACTAACATGCAGTCAGAGTCTTGAGGCAAAATGACACAAAGAGTTCTTTGATAAACCGTAAACTATTACTAATGTTCATGCAGGGTGACATTTAAAAATAGGGAAGTAGTAAGAATGTGAAAGGGTCTAAGATGAGAAGGAAGACGCTGATGGAGCGAGGCAAAGGGGCTTGTGATGCAAAATCCAACCAGCATCTTCCCTGAGAGAGCCAGCTTTGGCCTTCCTGGAATGCAACTGCTAATAGCTCTTCTTCCTAAAGAGAAGCTTTTACTTTTAGTCGCCCATTGTTTATAGGGCAGTTTTAAAAGTTGAATAAGGCCAAGTTGTACTTCAAACTTTTTGCCTGGCCCAATCTTCTACTTCTTGCTTTATTCAACTCCGCAAAGTGTTTTTCCTCCATGAAGAATTTTTAGGCGCTTTAGTTTTCCCTGTAAATTTTTGGCTTTTGTTTTCCCCTCAGTGACCTGCTCTGTTATGGATCCAATTTTGTAGCTCACAAACAAAATCTCCTCAGAAATGTCCTGTGAAGCAGGCTCAACGGGGCTGCCTGGAACTCAAGAGCTTTCATTTCCTCCCCTGTGGAGAGCTGCAATGATCCGGCATGGAGACCAGTATGAGGGACAATGGGAGGAAGTCGCATTTAGTTGTCAGAGCTCATGTTTTGCAGTTTGCCCTCCTAGCTATGGCAATTCCTTAGCTCTTTTCTGGGGTTATGAAATAAATTTTGACTTCGTATCTTAATTGGCATATAAACATAAATTTACTAGAAAAGAAGGCATGTTCTAAGGGGCAGTTGAACGTTTACCTTTTTCACAATACCTATTTATATTATTTAAGGTGATTCAGTTCAACTGTGGTTTTGCAAATAGATGGAATCATTTCTGAAAAACTCATAATAACAAATCAATGTCTTATTCCAGAATTATAAAAGCATAAGCCTCTTTTTAAATAACTACAGAAAATCTAAACAAATGTGTAGTTAAGAATGATCGTTATACCTTAGGGACTTAGTTTATAAAAGACAGATTAGCAAGATATGAGCCTCATTATGCATGAAAG
>NW_017731627.1:1413079-1423120 GCF_001890085.2 Hipposideros armiger
TAAAATAAGTCTCTGTTGAGAGTGATAAAGGGCCACCTTCCCTGTGAAGGTAAACCAGACACTAGAATTTAGAGCCATGGCAGAAACATCATTTCTATCGACACTCTGCATACCTGTTCTTTCACCTAAAACCAACAGGAAGCAGAGATATAGAAAATGAAGGGACATGATCCCAGAGTAAAGGGCACAATCACACATGTGTTACAATGTGGCCTTTCCTAATTCAATCCCTGTCCCCAATAACTGGAGCAGGTGGCAAGTGCTTGGCCCTGTACTCTGCACTTGAGATTTGGAATTAACTTAGAAATAGTCCTGGCCTTCCAAGAGTTTATGGTCTAATTAATGAAATAAGGCAAGTACACTAATCACCACATTTGTAGGTAAAACATCATCCATGTCATAAAGAAGGATACAGAAATGTTCAAAGGCAACAACAATGACCCCAGGGGTGTCATTTGGGAAAGGTGCAATGGGTGGGATGTCAACAGGTGGAGGTGGGGCACCAGCAAAGACATAAAAAGGTGGGTATCTTCCAGAACTGGCACTTGGTTTCCTGGGCTGCAAGTTCAAATGCGGTTTATTGGTGCCACACTGTGGAGGGCCTGGCACACAGCAGTAAAGATTCTGTATCTCACTGGTGACCCTTGAAAGAGCTCTTTCCATAGAGTGGAAAGGTCTAAAATTAAACAACCAAGTGCGATCTGCAGTCATGAATCCAGTGACCAATCCTCTCACCCTTTCCCTTCTTCTTAGAAGGCTGCTGCCAAGATCTAAAATTTGACTCAACACCTGAAACCTCATTTTCACGGGACGTGGAGTAGAGTGTGGGAATGGAGTCAATGGAATTGTAATAGATAAGTATGATATCAGGGGTAGGAGGGCAGTAGTTGTTTCTTTTGAGGGGTGAAAAGGATAACTATTGCATTGTTCTGTACACCTGAAACTAATAATAAAAAATTTTTTAAAAATTAAAAAAAAACTCATTTTCTCACTCCGTATTCCCCTTGGAAGATTTAATTGGTGATATGTTCAAGTATAAACAGAGTAACAAAAAGAGAAATTGTAGTGGTGGCAAGAAGTGTTCATAGCCAGAGATTGGCCAAGGGAGGAGATCAGTGGATCTTAAATATGGGAAGAAAAGTCTGCACACCCAGCCATCTCCCAGCCCTGACCACAGAAAGTGAAGGTCAACTGGTGAGGGCAAAGAAGGCTCTTAGGGATTCAGTGGATTCATAGGTACTGAGCACAGTCGTTAAACACACAAATGGAGTCAGACAGATGTCAGTTTGGATACACACTTAATGACTGTGTGAACCTGAGCAAGTTACAATCTCTCTGGCCCTCAGTTTCCTTCTCTGTAAAATGGGAACACTAGTAATACCTTCCTTATGGGATTGTTGGAGAAGAGAATGAGATGATGCAAGAAAAAGAACTTAGCCCAGTGAGCCCAATGGAGGACTTCTATTATCACCTATAACTCTACCTGGAAATAGAGGTCAGCTAGACAACCCTTTACTGCATTCAGAGAACAGAAGACACAAACCCTCCCTACTCTTTTATGTGTGCGAGTATGTGTGTCTATGTGTCAGAAAAATTTCATTCTCAAATTGCCTGTTGTTTTCTTATAAGAAAGAACACTACACAGAACCATGGGCACCTTAATGCCATTCTGGGGAACAGTTAGATCAAGCCACCACTTACATGGGAAGGGGAGGGTGGAAAGAAACAAGAATTCATTTTTGTGGAAATTGGGCATTCTAAGGAAAGGACTAGAAAAAGCCACATTGACCGAAGTAAGATTCTCAGGATATGAAAAGCAGATGAATATGTATCAGAAAAGATGTGCTTTCATCACATACACAGGCCAAATACTACTTGTTAGAGTGGTACTGTGAAAACTCAGCTCATACCTATCCTATTTTATAACTCATAACATTAAAAGATGTCACAGATCTGAGCTCTCCAGTATACATAAAGGCTGCAGATCACTGGTGAGACCAAATATGCCTGTCTCTCTGGGGAGTGGTAAGGCCATCAGCAGTCACAAGGGTCAAGTTGATATGGGGCAGAGGCTACACGGGAGGATCTGGGCTAGACATTCACCTGCAAGAGGGGGCAACAACTTTGCTTAAAACCAACAAGGGCTCTAGGACTTGACTGGCAGTCCCCCTGGAGCTCTGGATGAAGCCACATCTAAACCACAGGCTCCCAAACTCCTCTGACAGTGACTTAAGGACTTCAGGACCTTGAGTCAAAACCTCACTGTGCTGTGGCTTGTCTGAAAGTACAAGAACTAAAGACTGTAGAAAATGAAAATGACCCAAGAATGAACACCTATGACAATCGAAAAATGCTGTTTCAGGCTACTGTACAAAATTGGATTCACTGAATCAAAGAACCAAAATTCAAATGGTCACTAACAAGTATTTCCCCAAAGAGCCTAGTGTTTGACTGAATGCCATATTTTTCAAGACATCTTATCTGTGTCCAGACAGAGCCTTAGTCTTGGTTACATGAAGCATCTAAATATTTTGACAAATTGACTGTCATCTGCCTAACCAAAATCCAGGAACTTCCACAGGGAAGAAGTTGAGTACGATTAGCAACTGAACACAGCTGCAACACTGAAAACCACCTTCATTCTAATTTTTTTCACCTTCCAACAGAGGAAAACAGAATGCAGTTAAAAGCATCCCAAAGGCCCCTAACCCTGAGGTCACAATTAAAAGGAAAGTTTCTAACAGGTCCTGGAAACGCCTGCAGTGTCAGAGGAAGACCAGGCAGCCAAGGCTCCCATGTGATCCACAGCACTTCGGTCTTCTCTAGAACCCCAGTCTGTGGCTACAAACTTGTGATTTATTTAAGTGACATCCTTAACGTGCCCTTTCCTGGGTGAGATAAATATATCAGTGCAGTCCATCCATGGAAAGGAACTATTGATTTTTATCATGGAAAAGCAGACTGTGTGAATTGTATACTTGGATTTAATTACTTTTGTCAGCAGTCCAGTGACTTGAAGGATAAAGCGGGAGGAAGCACCTCTAGTGGATAAATGGAAAATCTCCAACAGCTCCAACTTTCTATAGTGCGCTGTGACCTCAATTCAGCTGGAGTCGCATTTCACCTTGCATAGTGTTTTTATGCATCTGGTTGAGGAATGAAGAATCAATTATTAAAACAAAAGATCTTAAACTTGGGATGAAAAATTACAAGTTAACATAGTGGTTTTGGCTTTTACATACTGTAGCCTATTAAAGCCAAAGAATCCTTTGAAATCATCTCATCCTGTTCTTTCATTTTACAGATGAGGAAGATGGGCTCCAAAGAGCATCCGTGATTTGCCCAAGGTCACCTCTCTCCTTAGAAATGCTCTTTCCACCATAGGACAGTGACTTCAGGTTGAAATTCACTTAGTAATATGTCATTCCCTTTTACTATTTTCACTAAAGAATGACAGGTACTGGAGGATTGGCTTCTTTTTCTACTAAAAGGATACTATGCTCAATACCCTGGTTTAACTATTAAGAACCTCTGCATTTACAGTCAGATTGTATTCAAAATCTTTGTAAATCAGTGAGGTAGAATTTGAACTACATTTTTCCCATAGACACAGTATTAGAAATAAGTTAGTGCCAAGACAACTCATAGAAATGTATTTAAATTATGATAAAACTGCAATACCATAGATAGTACAGAAAATATAGTAAAAAGCAATACTTTTGAAATTCTTGTAATTAACAATGCAGAGAAAATATAACAGTAATCCAGTCCAAAGCAAAATATCAGCTTTTAGTTATCTTGAATTTTGATGCTTAAAGAAGTGCCATTTGAATAAGTACTTCTAAAAAGAATATACTGAGTACCACCAGATTGAGTGCTTGCTTCCAAGAAGCTACAGAAGCCTGAAGGGACAAAAAGAGAGAGAGAGAGAGAGAGAGAGAGAGAGAGAGAGAGAGAGAGAGAGAATGAGAGAATGAGAAGGTTAGATATGCCCTGGAGATCAAGAGGGCCCTTGTAGAGGAGGTGACTTCTGATCTAGTACTCAAATGATCAACAGGAGTTTGACAGAAAGATGAAGAAAGAAATGTTATTCCAGGAAGCAGACAGAAATGTGCGGAGGCAATTCTGATGAGAATTTGAGTACTCTCAGGGACTAATTATTTCTCATTTCACTTAAGAACGTGGAGCTTCCCTTTTTGCTTAATACAGATATTTCACTAGCACTGCTCATGATCTTCAGTGATAAAAAAAAAAGGTTGTATTTTGCTATGAATGAAAGAGAAAAAAGGAGCAAAAGAAGAAAAGTTTACTGAGTAAGAAGTGACAAGGGGACAGGAAGACCCAGCTCACATGATGTGTTTGTCATCCCTGTGGGAAGCCAGACTCTTGATTTATCGGTTTTTGAATCTTTCAGAGCACAGTGTTTGACTTAGCAAATGTTTATTTGTTTGAGTTAAAAGTCACGAAGTTCCACAATGAGATACTACATTATAAGCACAAGGATGGCTGTAACAAAAAGACCAATAACAACAAAGGTGGATATAAGAGGATGTGGAGACATTGGGACCCTTAAACATTGCTGGTGGGAACGTAAAATGGTGCAGGCACTTTAGAAAACAGATTGGCAGTTCCTCAGAAAGTTAAGCACAGAGTTGCAGTACAACCCAGCAATTCCACTTCTACATTTATACCCAAGAGAACTGAAAACACTTCCACACAAAAAAACATGATCATCAATGTTTATAGCAGCATTATTCATAATAGCTAAAAAACTGGAAACAACCCAAATGTCCATCAACCAATGAATGGATAAATAAAATGGGATCAATTCATACAATGGAATATTATTTGGCCATAAAAAAGGAACGAAGTACTGAAACATGTTACAACATGGATGAACTTTGAAAACATTATGTTAAATGAAAGAAGCAAGTTATAAAAGACCAACTATGGCACGATTCCATTTATATGAAATATCTAGAATAGACATATCTATAGAGACAGAAAGTAGATTAGTGGTTGCCTAGGGCAAGAGGATTGGGGGAAATGGAGAGGGACTGCTAATGGGTACAGGGTTTCTTTTGGGGTTACTGAAAACGTTCTAAACTTGATCATGGTGATGGTTGCACAATTCTGTGAATATCCTAAAAACCATTTAACTGTACACTTTAAATAGGTGGATTCTATAGTATGTGAATTGTATCTCAATAAGCTTTTTTTAAAAAGTCACCATACCTATGAAAGTAACCACACCTATGAAATTCCTTTATCTATTTATTCAATAAATATTTTTTAAGCCCCCTCTCTATGCCAGGCACTGTTAAAGGCCTGATACAAAATAATAAACAAGATAAAGTGCCTACCCTCAAGGCATTTATGGGGGGAGGAGTGCAATAAGCAAAAAAATCAAAGGACTACATAAACATAGTGAATTGAACATAGGCCCTTTTATATGCCTTTTTCTCCTAAATCCCAATAAAATGACTTTCAAGGACTAAGAAGGCATAAAAACCAAGACAAAGATAACAAAATAGGAAACAACCCCAGATAAAGCATGGCAACAAACTTCTAAAACACACAGCAAATGGTCAAATGATATCTTAACATATCCAATGGAAAGTCACTAAAAGATTTTAAGCAAGTAGAGTGACTTGAATCAACATTAAGACCATTTCTCTGGCTGCTCTGTATGGAGTGGGTAATGGAACAAGAGAGAGGTCGAGAGAACAATTAGATGCTATTACTATAGTCCACATAAGTGAAGATGCCACTTGGACAGTGAAGACAGAAAAAAATGGGATTGGATTTGGGACATATCTTGAAGGAAAAGCCAGTAGGACTTGCTGATAGATTGACCATGGGACTTTAGGAGAGAGAGGAATCAAAAATGACTACTAGCTATTTTAGTTGAGCAGCTAGGTAGATGGTGTATCATTTACGCAAATGAAAATAGAGTGGTGGGATGGAAGAGGGAAGATTTGGGGATGGAGCAAGAAGTTGGGAATCAAGCATTTTGGGCATTTTAAGTCTTATATGCCTGTAAAATATACAAGTGCCTAAGATGAGTACCAAATATTGGGTTGTCGGAAAAGTCATGACACATTTTTGCAATGAAAAACAGAAAAATACATCATGACTTTTCCAACAACCCAATAGATATTATATGCTTACTTGGCTGGAAATGACAGATAGATAGATAGATAGATAGATAGATAGATAGATAGATAGATAGATAGATAGATAGATAGATAGATGATAGATAGATAGATAGATAGATAGAAGATAGGCTTGAGAATCATTAGCACATACATATACAATGTATGGTGTTTAAAGTCATGTAACTAGGAGAGAAGAGGGCCTAGATTTGAGCCCTAAAACATTTAGAGGTGAGCCATAGGTTTCAGCATTTTGCTGGAAACTTCTTTTATTCTTTAAGTTTGCTAATGAAATACTTCACCCTATAGAATTTTTAAATTATCTCCTAATGTTTCTGCTTTCCATGCCATGCTAAGAAAGGCCTTCTCCACTGAATATAATAAAATTATTCTCCTATACGTCCTTCTAGTGTCTTCAATATTTTTATGTATGTCTTTAGCACCAGATGGGCTAAAGGTTTGAATAGGCAATACTCTAGTACAATCATAGAACTCACCTTATTTATTTCCTGTCTCTCAGGGGTTTCTGACCTTTCTGATGTCAAGTATCTTGAAAACCATCCCACATATATTTTTAGCACATTTAATATAAATGAAGATATACTAAATATATTATATAGTTATTTCATTTCATACAAATAAAATCTGAATACATATTGATAAACATGCACATAATTTACAAGTTCCTAGAAAATTAACTGGAACAATACATGCCAAACTATTGTTCCCCTCAGAAGTAAAGGAAGAAAGGTGAAGCAGGAATCACTTTTTATTTTACTTTATACACTCTTTCAGTGTTTTAATTTTTTATAGTGATCATATATTATCTTTATAAATTATGTTAAAAATAATAAAAATGTTCATAAGAACAACTTGACTCCTTACCCCTAGCTACCCTCTTTAATTCAGTTAAACTAAGTTGAAAAAGGGGTGTTTGTCTGGGACTGACTAGCTCACATGTAGTTCAAATGACATTGTTTCCTTTCACATTGTTATTTCCCATTAAAGCCTCCTAGACTGTATCTGACTCCCATGTTTTGAAAAGCTAATCATTTAATTCAAATAATATGAGGAGGACAATTTAAATCAATAAATGTATGCCCAAATTCAATTTAGAAAAATAACTACATCAACTATAATTTGAAATATAGCTATGGCTATTATCATCCCCACTGAAACTTTCTTGCTGATAGAAAAGCTGTTTTGTCTCAAGAGAAAATAGAGAGGTTGTCAAGCAGTTCTAATACATGGTACAACCCACCCCTACTCTCTAAAAATCTGATTTTTTGTTTTGAATACTGTATTTAAGTTAGATGACAGGTGTTGCATTGTAAAATGATGGGGGAAATTCTTGTACTGCCAAATGTCAGTCTTGTTTTCACAGTTAAAACCCAAAATGGGTCCAGCCGAGTGGCTCAGTTGGTTAAGAGCTCACTCAAGAGTTTGAGCTCTGAGCAACAGCAGTTCGATGCCCGGCCGGAGCTGAGCTGCCACTGAGCTGCCAAAAGGTGGCAGGATGGCTCAGCTAAAAAAAAAACAAACAAACAAAAAAAAACCCAAAATGTAAATTCCACTATATATTTTGAATGCACATTGAATAAAAGAGTTCAGCGAGAGAGATTGGTCTAGGTAGAAAAAAATGCTTCTTAACGGGTCGATGTTGCCTTACAGCCTCATTCTCAACTGCATCCCCACACCAGCCCCTGACCTAACAAGGTCACGAGGGAGTGTCTCGGAAAACTGATACCCAGTAAAATGACATCAGTAAAGCTTCATCAAGGGAGTGTCCTGGAAAACTGGAACCCAGCGGAATGACATCGGTTATCTATCTCCCTTAGTTCATGGCCGCAGCTGCAGCTGCACCATCCTGGGAGTTGTGTGTGTAGGAGCACAAAGACACAACATGTGTTGGAGTACAAATGGGGCTGGTTGATGGAAACTGGCCTTAAGACACTTATCACACAGACTTTAGAAAAAATAAAAAAGTTTTATTCCTTTGAAGTTTCAAATAAAAGCTTGACGTTGGTCCGATTAGGCGCTCAGTTCCGGAGAGAGAATTGCAGCCCCCTGGCCTCGTGTTTTAAATCTATCTTTGTCTCTTGTATTTTTTTAACCCTGTGCCGTCCCCTCTCACGCATCACTGCCCGTGCTGCACAGGGCGCAGCAGGTCTCCATGTGGGGTGTCAATCCCTCAAGTATTTTGAACCTCAGGTGACAAAAGAAAACTGTTTATCACAACACTTCTGACACAAATATGTGGGTTTTCCACACCAAGATATTCTCCAGTTCGCTGCAGACACCAACTGGGTGCCCTACAATTTAATTAAATTCTGACACTAACTATCCTGAGTAACCACAGACCCCCCAAGCCAAAGGCTCAGTCCTATAATGCTGCCCCCTGCTTCAAATACTAATCTCAAATAGTAGGTCCCATGCTACCCACACTTCTATCTGACTTGGTTACAAATCAGGGGTACCCACAAGTCCTCCTCAGGTTCAATAATTTGCTAAAATGGACCTCAGAACTCACAGAAACACATTACTTGTGTTTACTGGTTTATTATAAATTATATTACAAAGTATACAACTGAAGAGCCAGATGAAGAGGTACAGTAGGGTGAGGTCTGGAAGGGTCCTGAGTGCCAGAGCTTCTTCTGTCCCTGTGGAGTTGGGATGACTCGCCCTCACAGCACATGGATATTTTCACCAACCTGGAAGCTCTGCTAACACTATGGTTTAGAGATTTTTATGGAAGCTTTCATCACATAGCCATGATTGATTATTAACTTAATCTCCAGCCCCTCAAACCTCCCCAGAGGATGACAAATGGGCTGAAAGTTTCAAGCTTCTAATCAAGGCTTGGTCTTGGGTGACCAGCCCTCCTTCTGAAATTACCCAAGAGCCCACCAACAGTCACTTCATTAAAACAAAAGACATTCCTATTACCCAAGAATTTCCAAGGGATTTAGAAGCTCTATATAAGATGCTCCTATTATCCCATTAACTCAGGAAATTACAAGGGTTTTAGGAGCTCTGTGTCAGGAACTGGGGGGAGAGACCAAATATGTATTTCTTATGTCACAGGTAGGTGACCACATAATATAAAATACATCAATTTTTTTTATAGGCAGAAAGATGACATGGATGTTCTCTGAAGATCCCTTCAAGCTTTAGGCTTCATTTAAATCTATCACATATTTTGTACTCCTATAAACACACACATACACACACACACACACACACACCATGTATGCACACATTTATGCCTAACTTTTGATCTTCAAACTACTTTAGGTTTTGAGTAGATGATAAATTTTCAAAAGTACCAGAACTTTAGCCATCAGGTCTGTAGGATAAAATAGAATTGAATATTTTAAGGTTCAACTGACTAACATTTGACAGCATCTAAAACAATGCCCAGAACCTGGTAGAAACAAGGGATGACATTCAAAATATTTTCCCATCAGTATGGCATGCTCACCCACCAATCAGAACAAACACCAGCTATAAACCTTTACTAGGACTATACCACAGCATGCTGGCTAAATTATCAATGCTCATAAAAGCTCAATAAATTTTGAATTTTTTTCTTATGTGCACTTTCCTTCACATAGAGTTTGTCAAACTAGAATTAATATTTATAGGACATTATCATCATAGTATATATGCTTTCTTAATTAAGTTATATAATTGTATTTACATTTTTTTCATTAATCTCTTATTGATACTGGAGGACTACAGAAAGCTATCACCCAAAACTTGGAAATAAGAGAAATAAGATTGCCCCCTGACAGTTAAGACTGAAATCAACTTGTACTGGGAGAAGTGCTCAGCTGTAATGACTGAAGAGCTTCTTCAAATTGAATAATCTGAAAATAACTCAAAC
>NW_017731627.1:1423206-1424116 GCF_001890085.2 Hipposideros armiger
CCAGAAGAAGGATTGCTGGGTCATATGATAACTCGGGGGAGAGAGAGAGAGAGAGATTATTAATACAGCACCTGTCAACATGTCAACATTAATACAACATGGGTTGCACTCAATAACATACTGCTAATGATGATTGAGAAATCCTCCTCCAAGGCCTCTCCTAAAACCTGTGTATAACTCAAGCATTTATGCCTATCATATATCTGATAAAAACAAACTTAAGCTTCCTTTTGACTATTCCATAAGGTGTTTCCCTTGACCTAATGGGTTTCTAATGGGTCAGTATCTATTAAACGTTGAGAAAGGCTTGTGTGTGTGAAAACTAGGTACTCATAGATGTTTGAGCTGTGCTGCCCCACACCTGATCCAGGTGTCCACAGTGCAGAATGAAAACCCTGTGCTTATGTGAAGACCTGAGGAAAAGAGGTAAGGACTAACTAGCCATGGGCAGTTGCTTCTCCACCCTTGTCCCCATCCAAGCCCTAGGGCTGGTGAATAATCATGGAAGGAGAGTGTCCCAAGGTTGCTTCTACTTGGGGAAGAGAGGCAAACAGTAAAATCCTGACCTGGCGATTCATTTTACGGATGAGGAGAAAACACAAAAGCAAGAAACATGAAGGATAAAATATACAATAGTGAAACAAAGAATGCAATGGAAGAAATAAGTAGCAAAGTGGAAACATCCAGCGTGCAAATTAGAGAACTGAGAGAATAGATTGTAGAAACCTCCCAAAAGAAAAAAAGAAAGAATAAAGAAATAGAAAATACAAAATTAAAGCTAACAAATACAGAAGCTAGAAGTGCTAATATCCAGGTAATAGAAATTCCAGACAAAGAAAAATATAAAAATAAAGAGAATCTCTTTATTGTGTATGTTTTAAATTTTAGAGATAAGAATTTTAAGGTGATT
>NW_017731627.1:1425358-1436954 GCF_001890085.2 Hipposideros armiger
AAATACCACATGACTATCTTTAAAAATGCAGGAAAATTATTTTATAAAATTCAACAACAACACGTGATTTTATAAAATTCAACATCGATCCACATTCTTAACCTAATAAGGAGATAAAAAACCTAGAGAAAATGTTACCCTAAATGGAAAACGTTAGCAGATTGGCAAGGTGATCCCTAGGACTCCTAATGGGTAATAGGTATGGCTGCTCGAGAAAGGAGAGAAGGTAATTTTGGAACATGGACTTCTTTGAGGAACCAGGTTTGAGGGAACCCCAAAGTTGGGGGCTTTATTCATGCAGTAGACAGCATGAGAGGATGGGGCAAAGGGGACCCCATGAGAGGAAGGGGCAAAGAAACAGGGCCACAAAGGGATCTGGGAAGTGGCCTACTTCAAAATTGTCCCTAATGCAACCTGTCCTTTCTCCCCACCTCACCTTTCCAGAAGCCAATTCCAATGTCACTCAATCTGGATGGAACATGCCTTCCTTCTCATTGCCTGTAGTGGAGATAGGAGACTCTGGGAAAGGGTCAGGAGAGTCTTCACAACGCGGGGCCCAGGGCCCCTGCAGCCATACCTGGGAACTGGGGGCCTTGAATGACTGAGCACGTGCATCATTTAGCAGAAACACTGATGCTCAAACTTCAGGCCTTGAGAACACTGGGAAGACCTTCTAGTGTCAGGCTTGCTTTTGTCTTTTATGTTTTCATTACCCTTCTTTCTATTGCTTAAGAAATCCAAGTACAAAATGTAGAATTGTGAGGAAGAAGGCAGATTCATGGGATGGTATGTTTACCTTGTAAAGAGATGACTGTTTTCCCTGTATAGCAGCTGAGGTGGCATATGCTCTAAGCTGTAGAACATGCACTGCAAAATAGAAGATAGGAGGGAAAATGCTGTCCCAAGGAGTTTACAATCTATGTTTCATTGTGAGTTCATTCACCAAAATATACCATAGAAGAGGGTGCTTAAATCTCAGAAGTGTATGGTCTGCTAAACAAGTTCATTTTCTTTTAATAATTATGAGGCATTTGGGACTGGCTTAGATATAGAAAACCCAGCACTTATAATCTATTATTAAGTACTATATTAATTTTTTTTAATTTTTATTAAGTTTATTGGGTGACATCAGTTAGTAAAATTTCAAGTGTACAATTCTGTAATAAATCCCCTACATATCACATTGTGTGCGCACCACCCAAAGTCAGTTCTCCTCCAGTCACCATATATTTGACCTCCTTTACCCTCTTCTATAACCTCCCCTCTCCCCTTACCCTCTGGTAACCACTAAACTGTTCTCTGTCTATGAGTTTTTGTTTCTTTGTATTGTCCTTTTGGTACTTTCAGTTTTATATCCCACATGAGTGAAATCGTATAGTTCTTGACTTTTTCTGTCTTATTTTGCTTAGCATGATAATCTCAAGATCCACCCATGTTGTCTCAAATGGCAGTATTTCATCTTTTCTTATGGCCACTAACATTCCACTGTATATATACATCTTCTTTATCCAACCTTCAGTTGAAGGATACTTCAGTTGTTTCTATGTCTTGGTCACCATGAATAATGTTGCAAAGAACATAGAGGTGCATATATCTTTACAGATAAATGTTCTCAAATTTTGGGGGTAGATACCCAGAAGAAGGATTGCTGAGTCATATGATAACTCTATTCTTAATTTTTTTTAGGAACCTCCATATTGTATAGTGGCTGTACCAATTTACATTCCAGCAGTGTATGAGGGTTCCTTTTTCTCCACAGCCTCTTCAACACTTGCTATTACTTGTCTTGATGATAAGAGCCATTCTAACAGGTGTGAAGTGGTATCTCATTGTGGTTTTAATTTGCATTTCCCTAATAGCCAGTGAAGTTGAGCATTTTTTCATGTATCTGTCGGCCTTTGTATGTCTTCTTGAGAGAAGTGTCTGTTCAGGTCCTCTGCCCATTTTTTAATTGGATTGTTGAGGGGTTTTTTGTTGTTGTTGAGTTGTACAAGTTCTTTACATATTTTGGATATTAGCCATCTATCAGAGGTGTTTTTTGCAAATATCCTCTCCAGTTTGGTTGATTGCCTCTTTGTGTTGTTGTTGGTTCCTTTTGCTGCACAGAATCTTTTTAGTTTGATACAGTTTCATTCATTTATTTTTGCTTTCACTTCCCTTGCCTTTGAGGTCAAATTCATAAATTCCTCTCTGAACCCAAGGTGCATGAGTTTAGTACCTATGCTTTCTTCTATGAAATTTATTGCTTCAGGCCTTACATTTAGGCCTTTGATCCATTTTTTAGTTACTTTTGGTATACAGTGATAGAGAGTGTCTAGTTTCATTCTTTTGCACGTGGCTTTCCAATTTTCCCAGCAACATTTGTTGAATAGGCTTTCTTTTCTCTGTTGTATGTTTTTGGCTCCTTTGTTGAAAATTATCTACCCGTATATAGGTTGGTTTATTTCTGGGTTCTCAAGTCTATTCTATTGGTCTGTGTGTCTGTTTTTCTGTCAGTACCATGCTGTTTTGATTATTGTTGACCTGCAGTACAAATTGAAGTCAGGGAGTGTGATACCTCCAGCCTTGTTCTTTTTTTCTTAGGATTGCTTTGGCTATTTGGGGTCTTCTGTGATTCCACATAAATTGATTTTTTTGTTCTATTTCTTGAAAAAATATCTTTGGGATTTTGATGGGGATTGCATTAAATCTGTATATTGCTTTGGGTAATGTGGCCAACTTCTAATCCATAAACACAGAATATCTTTCCATTTATTTGTGTCTTCTTCAATTTCTTTTAATAATGTCTCTTAATTTTCAGTGTATAGGTTTCACATCCTTTAAGTTTATTCCTAGGTATTTTATTCTTTTTGCAGCAATTGCAAAAGGAATCGGTTTTTTTTTCATTTCTTCTTCTGAAATTTCATTGTTAGTATTATATATAAGAATGCAATGGATTTTAGTACATTGATTTTGCATCCTGCAACATTACTGCATTTGTTTATTGTTTCTAATAGTTTTTTGGTGGAGTCTTTAGTGTTTTCTATGTAAATAATTATGCTGTCTGCAAAAAGTGACAATTTGACTTCTTCATTCCCAATTTGGATGCCTTTTATTTCTTATTCTTGCATGATTGCTCTTGCTAGGACTTCCATCCAATACTATGTGAAATAACAGTGGTGAGAGATGGCATTCTTGTCTTGTTCCTGATTGCAAAGGAAAAGTTTTCAGTTTTTCACCAATAAGTATGATATTAGCAGCAGGTTAGATGGTAGCACAAGAAGCAAGATTAAGAATTCAGGATATGAGCAGGTTGGTGATTGGCCCAAGGGAAGCATGGGTTAGGAAGACATGCAGTTCTAAACATATCGATACGGAGATAGCACTATCCAGCAGACAATAGGATCTGAATCTCACAAGAGAGATTTGAACTAGAGAAGTGACTTTGGAAGGTATTAGCATATACCGTATTTTGCCATGGATAATGCACACTTTTTTGCCCAAATTTGTGAAGGAAAAATAAGGATGCACATTATACATGGGTAATACTAATTCTGTATCTATATAAATGTTTTTAATTCTTTTATTTATGCTTATGAGTTAAAAGTGTAACTCTAGAAATCAATAAGGATATCCATATGCAAAATAACACCCTGGAATATGATGATCAATTTTGTTAAACTTATGATGAACTTGTAACAACAAAGAGTACTTGGTTTTCTATGATGCGCATTATTGTAAATTTGTTATTGGTACATAAAATTTTTTGTACCTTTTATCTGTTCTTGTGTTTTCTAATTATTTGCTACATAAAGTTTCCTGTACCATATTAAAAAATAAATGTTAAAATTCCTTTATAATATAAAAAAACATGTACCTAAATGTAAACAAATAAAAATTTGAATTAAAAAATTATTAATACAAATGCTATCTATATAATGATAGACTTTATATATGCAAGTTAACAAAGCTAGGATAACCACTAAGAGAACAGACATAGAGCACAAAACTTCCAAAAAAAGAGTGGGGGACATGGAAATGAGAAAACAGATGTTACCTATTGAGTTTGGGACCACCTTAAAAAAAAAAAAACACCTTGGTTTATGATTGATTTCTCAGGTTGGGCGGGCCTGAAAGAATTAGAGAGTATAAAAGGTTTCCTGATATACCTTTTGTACACCATATCTGGTTAAATTGGAAAGTTAAGCAAAACAGAGGCAAGAAATGTAAAGAAAAAAGGAAGGCCTGGAGGTGGGGTCTGGGGCCTGGGCCCACTGTAGGTTTAGGTGTTCTTTCCTCTCTCGTTCCAAGTTAGAAGTGAAAAAAACCAGTCCTCTCTGGAGGTCACTTGTTGGTGCCGGCTGTAGAAGAAATATAAGAAGGCATCATCTGACTTTTACTGAGGGGCAGACAGACAGGAGACACTCTTCCCTGTCTTTGAACAGGACCACAAAGTATCTGAAATATTTGAGTATTCCATCAGGAACTGCATGATTCAGTAACAGCCTTCAGTGTAACTTTTAAAACCCCAATAAAATCTACAACAAGGAGAAAGATTACTTTCATTTGCAAGCTAAGGCTGGAAGCATTATTTTTTATAGCGTAAGGTTTGGCGGAATTTAAAAATCCCTTGCTATTCTAAAACTTTAGCCTGTTTTTAATTAAGACACCCATGTCAGTTGAAAAATGTGGCATATTTGCATAGAAATAACTATAGCAAACCAAAATCTTAATTTTTAAGTCATTTTAATCACTCTCCCAGACATGCTGATAATTAGTTCTGGTCGACATCACTGAAGTACTTTCCGGCAGCACTGAATATATTCCTATCAACTGAAGCTTTCCCTTGTGCAGAAAGATGAGATGCCCAAGATAAATCTGGGAGTGGGCAAGTCACATTTTTCATCAGTGCCTAATAATTAGCAGAAATTCATTACTCTGTGTTTGTTTTAGCCTGAACAATATCAGCTTGTAATTACTGGTAGCTTAGGGCAAGGTAAATATTTGATGTGATGCTAGTAAATCAGCTTTTAGTGATACAAGGAGTGAGATGATCATGTATTTCTTTAGCCTTTAATAAGATTGTAAGTATTAACCACAAAGGTGAGGCTGAACCTTCCCCATCTGTTGTTGTGCCTTCATGCTGCAGACAAATAATAGGAAAGACTGCCATGGAACACCAAGCTAATGAACCCCTGGGGGACCAGGGCTGTCCACTTAGGTTAAAAATAGGAAATTGCTTTTAGCAAATTCAATGCAGGAAAAACTGCTACAGTAGTAGCCTTATCACTAGAGTTCTGTGGCTTGTTACAAGGCTAAGCTTTGGCTTAGTTTGATTTAAATCTTTAATTTTTCTTTTTTTTTTTAGTCTGAAAGCGTGATACTAGAGGCAAATTTAAGTTTTTCTGCTTGGTTTACTAGATATGATTTAAGTCTTAAAATAAAGCAATATTATTTATGTAATAGCACAGCAGGTAAGTTCCACAACAATCTTCTCCAGTAGTAAATATTGGGTTGTCAGAAAAGTCATGACGCATTTTTGCAATGAAAAACATAGAAAAAAATACGTCATGACTTTTCCGACAACCCAAAATAAAGGAGCCAATAAAAGTGCATATGACTTTGTAACATGAAGACTTACGTATCTCATTTATCCCCCTACAGCCCAGCAAGATAGGCAGAGCCAGTGGTATTATTCCCATTTTAAGAATGAGAAAACTGATTCTCGGCGAGGTGAAGGCACTGACAGGAGGTCGCAGTTATAGTCACTGGTGGAGTCAGCTGAAATATTTGGTCTCTGTCTTCCAACTTCAGTCCAATGGGGAAGACAAGCAAGTAAACCAAAGATTGCCATGGAATGTGGCAGGTTCAATGAAAGGGGTACACAAGGTCCTATGGGGGCACAGAGGATGGGCTTCTGGTTCATTCCATTGGTGGGAGAGGGAGAAGGAAATCAAAGAAGGCCTCCCAAGGAATTTAATTGACTCTTGAGATGTAAGTTTACTAGATGCAAAAAAATAGGAAGTTTTTTCTAGGGAGGGAAAATAATGTTCAAAGGCAGAGACCTGTGTCAAAACATCCATTTTGATGGAATAATAAGTAGTTTGTAGGGCATAAGAGAAGGAGGTATGGGCCGAGAATACTCTGGAGAGGTAGGAAAGGGTAGATCGTGGTGGACCATGTGTGACAAGCCAAGGAGCTTCAATTTTATCCTGAAAGTGATTGGAAACCATTCAAGAATGAGGGGACGGGGGTGTGTGTTTATAAATTATAAATATATGTGGAGAGGAATGGAGGGGTTTTAAATACACAAAGCAGCTAAAGGAGGCTGTACATTAAGGTTGACAGTATGGAAAACTGATTTGCAAGTTAATATCTGTATATAGAATCATAAGCTAATGTAGTACTAGTTCTGGAAAGGACAGTTTAGAGATCATCCATCTAATAACCACATTTTACACACAGGGAGATGCAGCGTCTTGCCTCAGATCATAGAACCTTTGAGCATCCAGGCCAATGATTATTGCTAATAATAATCTTTTACTTTCATCATTATCATTTGGGTCAAAAATATGTTTGAATTCATGAGAACTTTATTTGGCTTGCATTTTACATCAACAACTAAAGTTGTCAATATCTCAGATAGTTTATATAATAAGTTGAATGTAAATATGAGCTATATCCAAATAGAAATAAAATGGATCTTTCAATGACAGAAAAACAGCAAAATCAAGTGTGTTGCTTTGGGTGGGCCACATACTTATATCATTGACACCAATGTCAATGACACATACAATGTCATCCATATTCCACAACTTTGGGATTCATCTTTTGGAAATTCTTCTGAAACAGGAGGTAGCATAGCATTTGGTTAAGTGTTGGCCTTCTGAACCCCAGAGTGTCTGGGTTCAATCTTTACTCTGCCACTAATTGGGTGAGTGACCTGGGTAACTTGCTTAACCACTTCATGTCTTAGTTTCCCTATGTAGGGAAAGAGGAATAATAATGGCTCCTACCTCTAGAGTTGTTACGAGGATTAAATGAATTACTACTTATAATGGGTTAAGAATAGTGACTAGCATATGACAGGTAATACTTAAGTCTATGTTAAATACAAATAAAGCCACATGTAAACCATTAGAAAGTTGGCATGATGAATTTTCATCATGCTCCAGTTAAAAGCTAACCAAGAGAATTCTAAAACCAAACTGGAGAAATAAATTTCTCAAGCACATTTATGCTGTAGATGTTAATCATATTAGTCCATCATTCACCATTTGTAAAATATGAATATTTGTTTCATGTTCATTATCTATTTTTTGGCAAATTTTTTATACTTCTGTTTACATGTTTTAAAAAACCCAAATGACAAAAACTGTGCTCTTTGAACTTGCTCTCTAAGGTAACAAATTCAAGTGGGCACTTTTTGATGAGGAGGATTAAGCTGAACAAACAAATTCCTTTACTTCTTTAAATGTCACCTTTACTTCACTTCTTAGTGTCTGTGTATACATTTCCCTTTCATTCCACTTACTTTGCTTTTCTTTTGAATGGGGGAGAGATCGTGTGAAAGATAATTTACCACTATCTTGAGATAGATTTGAGTGATTTGTAATATCATTATATTCCCACTAGATGCAGTTTGCTTCCTGAATACCTTTTTGCTAGTAGGCTCTGCAGTAGGTCATTGAAGACTTGAGGCAGGCTTAATTTAGAGGTGACACTGGAAGAGAATCTACAAATGAGGAGGGGCAATGATTTCACAGCAGCAGTTTCCCAGTCTGATCAAAAGGGCTGGCTCATTGGATGAGCCTCAAGAGCCTTGAATTCATGCTCCAATCAATGGGATAAAGTAAATAATATAAAATATAAAGCTGGGATGAAACAGTGATTCCATATTTTGTGAGAAACAACAACTTACCAAAACACATAAAGAAATGGGACATGTTGAGAAAAATGATGCTGACTATGGATAGAATTAAAACCACTTTTTAAAAATCCCCAACAACAAAAAAATGACAGATTGAGATATTTCAATTCTACTTTTTGTACTATCTACCCCCTAATTGAGACTTTGTTGAATAAAATCTACACATGGGGATTTTCAGATAACAGAAGATTGTTTGAAGACAAATTTTGCACAGAAAAAAGTTAAACCCCCCTCATAATATTCTTTGGAAACAAGACTGAGACAAGGTCAACATCTTGATCAACCAAAATATAACATTTGTTTAAATGAAAGCAAAAAGTAGGTTACAGGTAGAATAAAACACGTGAAACTGAAAGGCCCTCCAAAGTATACCACGTTCACAATAAAGTATTAAGAAACATTCTTGTGAGAGACAAGTGAAACTAGCAAGAAGCTACCATAGATCTGTTCCAAAACTAGCCCTCACCAAAACAGCCCAGCCTGGAGCTCAGTGATCCAGCAGAGTATTTGTCACACAGGTGGTTGAGTTAATTAGTAAAGACAGTATAATAAGAGGTGGCCAGTTAGCTCAGGTGGTTAGAGCGCAGGCTCATGAGACCAAGGTTGCCGGTTCGATACCCACATGGGCCAAGGAGCTGTGCCCTCCACAACTGAATTGAAGACAACTGCTTGACTTGGAGCTGATGGGTCCTGGAAAAACACACTGTTCCCCAGTAAAATTTCTTTAAAAAAAAGATATTAAAAAAAAAAAGACAGTAGAATAAAAATGTTCTCTTAAAGCAGAAATGCTTCTGAATAATCTATTTGAACTATTATTTTAGAAAGTATTTTTATGAGGCTCCAAGGGTTGAAAACAAGGTCAAAGAACAAAAACTACATAAGAGAAGTATTGGCCCATGAAGTGAATTTTTTTCTGCTGTCAATTACTTAGCAGACACAAAATGGCGAATACAGTGTGTGTTGTCAATGGGTAAGCTCTCTACAATGTGGGTTTGGTAGTCCAGAAGTGTCTCTACTGTTATTTGTAAGAAAGCCTCTGATTTGCACCAAATCCGCTGATATTAATGCATAAAATATGCATTTTCAGTGTGCGGGAAAATGTAGTAATATCAAACTGCCTTAAATTCAAAGAAAAAAATTTTCCTGATAATGACATTACAAGGGCCCTCTCCTTTTCTCACCAGCGATTGCACACCCTCAAAGGTCAAATCATTTAGGAATTAAGAAAGTCACCTGTATCATTTCAAGAAATGATCCAAATGAAATCATTAAAGATTGGCAAATCCATTTTTCAAAAATGTCCTTGCTATCGATTTCTCAAGGATGTCTGAAAACAGTGATTTGTGATCAAAAGTTCTTTCCACAGAAAATATATACATTTCCACTCTGTTTCATGACTGGCAGGAATAAGCCAATATTAATACACTTAATTATTTATGGTTTGACCTTTACTTTTCACAGAAATTCAAAGAGCAGCTTTCCTCATAATTCAAGATAATGACCTTACCATTTTTTGAATATAAATCAACTTTTTAAAATTAAAGGTGTACCGACTACCATTTTTATTTCTTGTTAAATAATGAGACAAGAGAAAAAAAAATCAAAAAATAGAATTTCAATACACCAGAGAATCTCTTTAATTTCATTTCTTCAACAGTGTGTGTGCAGTTCCTCCTATGAGCAGAGCACTGTACTATGTAGAACATGAAGAAGGAGAATTAGGGGGAAAAGGTAAAATAGGAACTTCAGTTTAGGAAGGCAAAATTTTTATCAAGGAGGTCTAAGAATTTGCCTAAGAAGGCAAATTATTAATAAGATGACATTAGACATGCAAAATAGTATATCTACAAGGGCAAAATTATTTGCTACGAAGAGTGTCTCTAACAAGCTAGGAGAGTGACAAATAAAGGGATGATTGCTGTCAAATTCGGGAGCAAGCAGGCTGCTATTCTGGGAAAGATTTTGGAACAAGTTTTGAATAGAGTCTGAAGGGAGGTAGCTTCTCAGAATCATATTTTCCTATAACGCCCTTTTGCTCAACTTTCTAAATTGCCACTTCATTTAAGCCCCAATTGTCCATTCACTACTTAGTGTCAGCCACTGTGCTGGGTACCGTAAATACAAAAAAGGAAATACCTGAATTCGTGTCCTCAGAGAGCGTAATGGAGGAGACAGTCTTCTACTATTAATACAAAGTGAAGAAGGTGGTAGCCATGTAATCAAGTTACAAGAGAAAAATGGTGCTGTTCTACCTGGCAAGTTAAAGATGTTTTCAAAAGACAGAAACTGAGTGGAGTGTTGAGAGAGGGGTAAGGTCCATAAGAAGAGTTGGAGAGAAGGCCAGACCAGGCATAACAGCCATGCAAAGTTTGCAGAGCACAAAGGTAGAAAGCACATGGGGTTTCCGGAGCTGTAGGAAGCCCCATGTGATTAAGCTGGCTGCTGGGCTTGAAAGCTGGAATACTGGGAGGACCACGGGAGATCTGATGGAAAGTCGTCAGGGCTGGAATGTAAAGAAGGTTATATATGCACAAGTCTGTTTCTCCCTCAGCACTATAAGCACGTCAAGAAAAATAGCTCTTGCTTGATCACTGCACTGTACACCTGAAGCTGATGTTGTATAATATTGTATGTCAACTATAAGTGAATATATATATATATATATATATATATATATATATATATATATATATATATATATATATAGTCACGGGATGTGAAGTGTAGTGAGGGAGTGGAGTCAAGGGAATTTTAATAGATATGTATGATAGTGGACGGGGGAAGTGGGGCAGTGGATTGGGGGGTTGTCACTTCAAGGGGTAAAAAGTATAACTATTGCACTGTATTGTACAGCTGAAACTAATTTTAAAAAATGTGTATTTCACAATAAAAAATAATCATAATAAAAAATTTTTAAAAAAAGAAAAACAGCTCTTTTTTTTTTCTTTACATTTTTTTTTTGCTCCCAGCACTGTTATCCAATTGGTCTGTGAGGAGCCAAGGAGGGAAATCATATCAGATACTCAGACTTTATTGTTTGGTGTTATTCTAAAATTAATTTTTCTGAGGGCAAAAGAAGCACAGCTGTAAGTATATCTATGTTAGCTATTGACTTGCAGCACTAATTTGAGTTCTTAAATAGGGCAATCTTTATTATTCAGAAAAGACTAATGCATGATATGGAATAAAGACTGCATTTATTAGCAAGCACTTCGCTTAATCAGTCTGATAGTTATTATTGGCCAGACAAGAGCTTATGAATTATGGCATTGCTTTTGGCAAAACTATTTATCTGTGTGACACGATATGTCACTTTTGAACTTCAACTTGACATCCATAAAATTACATTTTCATCAAGCTGAAAGATCAAGCTTTCTGTGCTGACTCACTTGGGTCAACATTTTGCAAATGCCTGGATTTACCACTTGAACCATAAACCCTTTGTGAATAATTCTGTGCACTAATGTTTGATAGCCTAGGGCACAGATCATAATTTCTGAGCAGAAGAAGAGGTGTCAAAGCAAAATGCATTTCCTTTCTGCATACAGGATGACGTACTTCAAAATGTAATCTCAGGCCGGCCGAGTGGCGCGATGGTTAAGAACTCGCTTGGGATGCCAGAGGGCCCCGGTTCGGATCCCACATATGAGGGCCAGTAACACTGCCCTCCACAGCTAAGATGCTGAA
>NW_017731627.1:1437194-1477370 GCF_001890085.2 Hipposideros armiger
GATGGTGCCAACTTGGGCCAGTGAAGCAACATCCTCCACAACTAGACTGAAGAACAAAATGACAGCAACTTGTCTGTCCCCCTTCCCCCAATTCCCCAACACTGTTCCCATCCCCCCAATTCACCAATAAAAATCTTTAAAAAAAAAAAAGTAATCTCATCAGGTCATTTTTAAATCATTGAATAAACACTAACTTTATTGAATCCCAAAAACAGAGTAAACAGCATCTGTGGCGTATCTTTTATTTCTTAGGGTTAGGGAGGAGCACCTCCGCCCTGCTAGAGGATTTTCACTCGTGTAACAGGCTCTTGCCACAACTTGCAGTGATTCCCCTTTAGGTTAGGCCTAATTTTAGGGTTGTTTTTAAATAAGCAATGAGGCAGAAATTTCCAAAAGACCTAGAGATAAGTCAAGAGTTATTCTGTCCTTAATTCTCTACTCAAAATAACCCTACATAGCATTCAGGTGTCACTGCTCTTGTCTGAACCCTCTTTGTGAGGTGGATTCTTTTCTCAACTTGCGCAAGCAGATTAGGACCACTCACCCTTTTAAGTAAATATAGAGGGTTTGGCCCTCAGACAGGCAACTGCTTGAAAGAGGACATGACCCAGTGCCCCCATATAATCTCTCTCTGGTCATAAATGATGAAATCTAGTCATAACTCAATTACCCATGTGAACATTTTTAAATGATCAGGTTCCTTGCAATCTTTACATACCACATTTAAAGAGCAATGTGGCACCATTTTGGGAACAAGATTTTTCATAGCAATTTTGCAAGTATAGACATCCTTTGGTGCAATAATGTAAACTTGGTCTTCTGAGAAAAGTACATACCAGTTTTGGTGATAGTCACATGAAAATAATTTTTTAGCTCCAAACCTTTCCGAAGGAAAAAGCAAAAAGAAAATATTAAATATTATGATTGTTATGGTGACTTCACTAAGGGCTCCTGGAAGAAATAATGACAGACGTTCTCATTGCAGGTGGAAAGTTTGAAGGCAAATCTTTGAGAAGTGTTTCACCCCAAAGGCACCTTAAATTGGAATGTTATTGACAGAGTTGACTGGGTTAACTGTGAAGGTGGAAGAGAAAATGCCTGGGTTCTTAGAGATATCTGTAAGAACTACTCAGGTCTTAACTAAGATGTTGTTGAATTCTTGGGAGAAGGTTGGACCTAGTATTAGATATTCAGCACTTACAAGAATCTCTCAATGACTTGTCATAAGCCAGTTTGGGTAATACAGGTATAGACCTTGCAGACTCTCAAATGTTAAAAGGCCAAACTTTTAAGTTAGATGACTGAGAAAAAGATGTTATTTATGAAAATTTCTGTTGCGACTAAAAGAAAATTCAGTTTGGCTTGAATTGAATAGCAAAGTGATTAGCCCACCTAACTAAAAAGTCCAGAGATAAAGAGGGTTTTAGGCCAGGCTTGCTAGACCACTCAACCATAGTGGAAAACAGCCAATTTCCTTCAGGCCCAGCTCTCATAGTCACAAGTAGCTCCCAAGGCTACATGCTTCCTTATCCTAGCTCAGGGCAAAAGACAGCTTTCTAGGTAGCACCCACAGAATCTCAGGAAAGAACCCTTGCCAGAAGACTCCAGAAACATCTTACTTCTCATTGGTGTTAATCCTGTGACTATCCCTGAACCAATCAATGTGACGAGTAACCAAGGCGATAACTTGTCAAATTATAGGCTTCAAGTCTAAGAGTAGGAATTTTTTCCTTCTAACATTCTGCTATAGCCCTTGATTTAATGGTCTTCACTTTGGGCCAATTCCAAGCAGACTGTGCAGGGAAGACTCCATCCCAGCTGCATCTTCTCAAGAGCAGTAAGTGTCTATGCTCACCAGCAGAGAGGAGGCTGGGAGAGTCTGTGGGAATCGGGCTTTCCTCAGCTCTGACCTTATTTCCAGCGGAGTTTTTGTACGTCCTTGCTTTTGCATGCACTAACTTAAGCTTGGGAAAGAGATTTTTTAACCCTGCTATACCTTAAACCACTCTGGAATACAGACTACTATATAAAAGGCCTCTTTTTGCAAAGTTTGGGGGTAGGAGGGTTCCTTCTCTCTTTTCAATTTCAGGGTAAGCATAGATCTTTTAGAAAGACCTTACTAAAGCTTAAAAAGGAGTTAAAATACTTCAATTTCCCCTCTTTTTCTACCAAGTTTCCAAATGCTGCTGCCTTTATAGGCAAAAGATCCTACTAGTAAGAATAAAAGTAGATGATTTCCAGGCCTATACCTGATGAGGGATTCCACAAGAATAGGGAGGAAATCAGATACTGGATAACCAAGTATTAATAACAAATATTCACTACAGATGAGGATATAATTTCTCTCAATTACCTTTTATCAAAGCATCTTATTAATCTGCTTAAAAGTAATGGATTTTGTAGGGGTTGTGGCCCTGACTCACAGCCTGGTGAATAGAACACAAGTAGACGTAACCTTAGTAACAGTGGCAAATTCTACCACCTTCTTTAAGAGATACATAGAAATATTTGGAGGGAATGTTTTTTGAATCCAGGAAGGAGTGTCTATATCTCTATAGACTCAAGAGTTCACAAATTGGTGGGAAAAAGTTTTCTATTTGTTTCAGAAAACACAATTTTTTTCATCTAAATCAATCTTAAAATCATCACATTCCACGTCTTCATGAATGAATGAATGAGTGAGTGAATCTCTCTCTCTCTCTCTCTCTCTCTCTCTCTCAATATTGCTTAAACTTTCTGGTTAGTCCAGAGAACATCATCATTATAGACAACCAATACTTTCTATGAGTAGGACACAAGATTTGATAAAGGCACAGAGCATTTATTAAAAGGAAGATCTTTGCCCTAGATCCATTTGCAGCAGTATTTCTGGAGGACACTATTGTCATTTTGGGTGGGACAATTCTCCATTGTGCAGGACTATTTCATACATTGTGAAAACTTAATATTCCAGACCTCCAGGAACTAAATACCAGTGGCACCTCATTATAATATATATTACAGTCGTTACACATAGTCAGTCACTAGAATAACAAAGATTGTTACGTGTTTTCCAATATTTCCTAAATGGAGAGCACCACCACTAGTTGAGAATCATTGGTTTACAATCTAACTGGGTAGACAAAATATACCAAAAAAAGATCTGACAATCAGGGAGCAGTCATCATAGGCTGAGAAATGATCCACAGTGGCCCCTAGCAGAGTGCCTGGCACACAGAGGTATGCAATAAATGTTAAATGAATGAGTGGATGGATAAAGATGGGACTGAAATGGGTCTTAGGGAATGGGACAGTAATACACAGAATCCTGATGGAGAATTTGGAGAACAACAGGAAGGCGACCTATTGGGCCAGAGTGTAGGGTTTCTGAACAGAAGTAGGGTCCATTTGGAAAAAGGCCTTAAATGTCAGGTGGGAGCCTGATTTTCCCAGTCTGCCACTTAACATGTGACTTTGGACAAGATAATCAATTCACTGCATTTCATCTTTTTTTTAATCTGTTAAATGAGGGTACCTGTCTTATGAGCAGTTGTGAGGATGGAATGTTGGAAAACCTAACATGGTGCCTAGTACATAGTCGGCTAACAATAAATGGTAACGATTATTATTACTATTCGTAGTATATCACAATAGCAAGTTAGATTTAGACTTAAAAAGTTTGAGTGGGAGAGAGTGAGGTGAGGAAAGCAATATATGTAAATAAAAGGGAATTGAGGTCGAGAAAAGGCTGGAACCGGAGACCAGTTAATCCTAGGCACTCAGTTTAAGGCATTGCTTTAAGATTCCTTCTGAGTTTATCATGCTAGCTCGCATATAAAATGCAATAGATATTTGTTGATGTGATGTGTTATGCAAAATATAAGACAACTGCAATAGCAAACAGTGATGTGACAGCTACAAGGCAGCTGTATTCAACACTGTACATGTAATTATGCTCCCGACTCACAAGTTACAAGTGTATTGTACGAAAATAGAGGCAAATTATCAACAATAGTGATTTTGCATTTAAATTTGTATACAGCTTAATTTGTACCTTAGCTTCTAACATGGCAAAAATAAACAAAACCCCAACTGTTTGAAAAGTTTAAAAATTCCATCAAAATGGTGATTTAGAAGAATGTAGGTTTTTTAATTGTATGTGCATAGACATAGGCCCTACAGTGAAGTTCCTATATGTGCTGTGAATTAGAATGTTATGTTCTTACACTTCAGCTGTAATTTGGTCTAATTTGTCAAAAGGTTTCCCACCTACCCTGAATAATTGAATTTAACGAGTCAACATGCAATTCACATTAGTAGCTTTTTGAGACATTATTTCAGCAAAGGATTTCATTTATCTTTATTCCCAGGGAAAATAAAGACATGAAGGGAGAAAATGTATCTAGAAAATGTTCCACACTTCCTAGTCTAAGTTTTTGGATCGTCTCCCTCCAGAACCTACGAAGTGTGATCAAAAACTACGGTAAATGATTACATTTCAAAAATTATTATAGTAGAAGACACATTGCCATTAATCCCCCTCAAAATGCTCCCCCTCACTTCAAACACACTTATCTCATCATTCTTGCCACTTTCTGAAGCAGTTCTGGAAGTGCTCTTTTTGTGTCTTTAGTAGCTGCCTTGATGTCCTGAATTGATTCAAAACGTTTAGCTTTCACAGTCATTTTGACTTTGGGGAAGAGCCAGAAGTCACACGGTGCCAGATCCAGTGAAGAAGGTGGAGGAGGACACACAGTAATGTTTGTATTTGACAGAAATTGCCATACCAGAAATGATGTGTGACACGGAGCATTGTCATGATGGAGGATAAAACCGTTTGCCCATTTCTCAGGCCCTTTTCCACGCACATTCATTTCTTAAACACTCTAATAAGTCCTTATAATATTTAGAGTTCACTGTAGTATTCCTGGGTACAAACTCAGCTCACACAATTTCATCAAGGTCAAAAAAATGCAATTAACATCACCTTTCCATTGGATGGCACTCAGCAGCAGCATTCACCATAGTTTTTATCACACCTGGTAATCACAACAGTAAAAAGCTACCTTTTATTGAGCACTTACCACGGACCAGGTACTGTGCAAAATGCTTTCCATACTTTGCTTCTTTTTCTCCTTCCCCCACGGTTCTTCTCAGGTGAAGAAACCATGGCTCAGAAGGGGTAAGTGACCCACCCAAGTTCACCTAGTTTACAAGTAGCAGAGCCAAGAGTTAACCTTTAACCTGTTTGACTTCAAAAGGCCTCACTCATTACAACTCCACCCTAGCCTCAAACCACATGAGCCCACATGATCATCCTGAGAGATAAATGGCCTAATCAGCGACTGCATCAGGCCATTTGGAGTGGTGCTGTGTATCTTTCAGGCCATTTTAGGGATGCTGTATGTCTTTTATTAATGTTCATGTTGAGTAAAAACCAACAAGCCTTAGAGAGAAAGACCAAATTATTATAGCATGCACTTAATGTAGCACATATTATGTGTCAGGCACTGTCTAAATATAATCTGTGTTTATTTTTAATTCTCAAAACCCTGCTAGGTAGTATGACTGTCAGTCCTAACTTACAGATAGTAATTTGCAACATAGCGAAATTAAGTAAATTGCCTAAGGTGACATGGCTAACAAGTGGAAAAGCTCGGATTCAAAGGTGGTGCCAAGAGCCGGGGTCCCAATCACCAGTCTCCACCACCTCTCACAGAGACCATGCTTTCATTTTTACATTTCCCACTGTCTCTGTGTAAAGCAGCGACCGAGGCTCTCAAAAGCAGCTTTACTATTTGAGGTTTGGAAATAACACACTTCTTTACAAAGTGTTTGGGGATGTAAAGATAAATTATTCAATTCAATAAATAGATATTCTGTTTGTATGTGCAGGCACTTTTTTTGCACAAAACACTCCAGACTTGTATTTTCTTTGGTAAGACTTAAAGGGGACATAAAGAGGAGAGAAAAATCTGATGGTGAGAAAAATGTTATGACCATAATAAAGTGGCTTTTTAAATATGTATAGACTCCAAGACCTTTCCTTTAGTCAGGTAATATCTAACTGGCTATCAGAAGATTAACAAATGTAAGACGACGCATTTGAATTCCAGAGAATTAATATTTCATTTGGTGTCCATGGTACATTTTCAGGCACAGGACAAGGTGATTTTAAAAAGCAAACTAAGGAGATAGAGCAGTTCACAGAGTAATCAATTGCTGTTAGCCACCTCTAGGCCGGATTTACACGAGTTAATCAGTAAATTAACTCAATAATTCAACCAGCTGCATTAACCCTTTTCCTAAAGTAATCTCATAACCTTTGGCCTCAGAGAAACGGAACTCTTACAAATCAATTAAGCCAATGCACAGGGGCTACCTCAGGCAGAAAAAAAGGAAACCTCTCATCCTACAATGTTCCAGTGCTGAAGAGAGAGGCTGGAGGCTGGGGGAAGAGCCATTTAACTGAATGCCCTCTCTCTCCTGATTTACTTGTACTACACAGAATTGACTTAACAAGACCAAAAGGAGAAAACCTATCCAATTATTAAGAATTGGGTGCATCCATTGCCCTCATACACCATGGACTCGATTCACTTTGGAAAGAAATGCAGATCCAAGACATTCAAATATTTAAGTAGACTCTTCTCCCTAGAAAAGAAATGGTCTTGTCATGGGGCCAAAATCATCTTGCAGTACTAGAAAGGGTGCACAGTGCAGAAAACTGGGACACCGGGAACTAAAAGGAGGCCTAAAATAATCCCAGGAAATAATAGAGCTCTGTTTTATACTATGTATGGTTGCAGAAAAAGAAATAACTGTCATTTACTGAGTACTTACTATGTGTGAAGCACGTGGCAAACATTGGGGCTATGTAACATAATGGGAGAGACACAGTATTAGTAATCAGACAACCTGGGGTCTGGCTCTGGCACCTACACCTGTGTGGCCTTTTTGATGTTTACTTTCCTCATGAGTAAAAAGGCATCAACAACATCCATCTGAGTGAGTCACTGTAAGGATTAAGTAAGATAATGTGTATGTGGCAGAGATTGCTGTAAGGCCTCCCAATTTTTAACTAGGTTTTTGGCTAACCTGGAATAAATACTACATTTCCCAGACTCGCTTGCAGTTAAGTGTGGGTATGTGACTCCATTATGGCCAGTGGGAAGCAGACAGCAGTGCCATGTTGTAGTTTCATTTACCATCCTTAAGAGGAAGCACATGAATACACCCTTTGCCTCTTCTTGGTCCCTTTATCCTGCAACCTAGAACACAGGGATGCCATACTGAACCATGAGGTTACAGTCACACATGCTCAAGTAAATAGAATGAGCCTAGGTTTCTGACACCATGGAGTGGCATATCCCTGATCCATCCACCCAAACTTTGCTGGAAAGAGTAATAAGTTTCCATCTTGTTTAATTCACTATTATGCTTTGTTTTTTCTATACAATACTGTTGTTGTTATCAAAATACTATCAAAGCATGTAACTGATTAAGATGGCGCAGAATGAAGGGAAAGAGAAGACAGCATATATAACCCAGCAAACAGAAAACAAACCAGGCCCTTTTGAAATGTACCTTGAGAGTCCAAGTTTATAAACATATAGCTTCTTTTGTTCTCTGTATCTACTTTTACATGGTCTGCACTCTAAAATGCTGAGATTCTATCATCCCCATGTTGTTACTCCCACAGAATATGAGCTCAAAACAAGAGTCTACCCACCAGGAAGGCTTAAGGTCACCACCCCAGGCAGTGCTTTATAAGGTCCCTGAGACTTTCTGGAAGGAGGACGCTGCAGCAGTCTGGAACCAGGCTAGGTTAGGGCTTCAGAGGTGGGTCTGTTATTTGGAGATAAAGGCTGTAAGCCAGACAAAAAAAGTGTCAAGATCCCAAAGAACAAACTCTTCCTCACCCTTTAGCCCAAAGGGTGGCTCTGTCTTTACAGCCCACCTGCCCACATTGGGCACAGTCCTGTGTGTTGCTGATGTCCATGTGTGTCCTCGACCTTTCCTGAGTGCTGATGGTCAAATCTGCCTCCCTTTCTGCCCTCTTCACTCTCCAGAGGTACCCAGGCCAAATGGCTAGTCATTTTCTTTATCATTGTTGCTATCAGTCCAGATTGCTGGCCAAGAAGACATGTACATCAGTGCCAGCTCAGTACTCTGACACTGGCAACTCAGTTCCTTTAACTATAAAGGAGCTATGTCTCAATAAAACTGGAAAATGAATAAATAAATACAAGCAACTAAAAACACTGGAGGACTAGGAAATCTCTCGCAAACATCCCTTCCAACGTCATGATCAGTGATTCTGTGCAACATTGTGCAATGACCCATGGAACTCAGAGAGCACCCCTACTAGAGAACAATGGCCACCAAAATTCTCACCAGAAGTTGGCACTGTACGGATTTTGTAGCATTGTGATCTTTACTTTGAAAACAATCTCCTGCCACTTCTTCCCACCACAGGTTACCTACTTCATTTTTACCTGGATTAATATCAGTTATAGGTATTTAATGGGAAAAACTGTCCTCTCTCCCCCATTTTCCCCACTTTTAATGGCACCTTTTCCACCCTAGACCTCAGTACTCCCATATGTCTAAGTCAGGAGAAAGATAGAGGATTTTGCCCTAGGCTCACCTGGTAAACTTCTACGTGTTCTCAAGGGTCAACTCTGCATTGGCATCTCTAGGAGGACTTACCTAATCCTCCCAGGTGATTTTGTGCTCTATCTACTGCTTCTCAGGTACCCTTTACAATATTCTGTAATAAGACTGAACACTTTGGTATGTATTACATAGATGTGCACATGTTTTTCCAACTAGACTGAGAGCTCTATGAGGGCAAGTATCAAATCGTAATGATTTCTGTTTCCCCAACTCTTAGGAAAGCACTGATATACTGCAGGAGCTTAGAAAATATCTAATGAATGAATGAATAAATGAATGCTCTGCTATTATCATTCAAATGTATTTTTAAGCTCCAGGACTACCTTGGGGAGATGATTTTACCATGTTCTCGGGTAGTCAATTTTATGGCCCTACATTTTGTTAACCTAACACTTTCTACTACAATTTGAGTCATTTCCTTTTGTTGGAGCCTCGGTGAAGACAGAGAACAAGTCAGAACTATCTATGCCTCAAGGACATGGCTGGGATTCCCAAGCTTTATTTCAGTCATAGAATGGTCACCCTGGGAAATGCAATAACGAGGATGCCCACTATAGAAGTCATTCTTTAACACTTTTTCTTTCTCAAACTGGCAGCCAAAATATTGGGAACGGGGCAGAAGCAGAGGGGGAAGTATCACCAAAAGAACCCAGTAGGGGATGGGTAGCAGTTTTGCTATTGAACTGTGGGTTTTCCCTTTATAGCCCCTGGTGAATTGCTGCAGAGTTTCACCTTATTGAGTGACCTGACAAACCTAGAAAATGGACACACACCCCTTGGGGCCATAGGGCAGGAGACTGGCCAAATTTGATGACTGAGCATAAGAAAATGGTCTGGGAAGAGATTTTATTTTTCCTTAGCTTCTTGGCATGGGGGGAAGGGTGTTATTGTTGTTCTGGAGGATGTAAGGAAGAAAGAAAAATGGTGGTAGTGCCAGTAAGGGATGGAGACAGGGATCCCCCTTATCACACTATGCTAATACGAAGGATGTGAGTAGGAAAAAGCTCGTTGGAGGAAGAAACATAAACAGGATTGTCCCCAGATGCACCGGTGCCTGGGCGCCCAGCATAGCCATAGAACATAAAATTTCTTGGCATCTTTATTAATATAATGTGAAGTCATAGTTATTCAAAAGACTAGATTTGTAAAGGATTCTCTTTACAATGTAGCCAACAGTAATCTGTGATATTGTTTTCCTTTGACAAAAATCTCTATATTTATAACCATGCATGCAAAACCTCTCACAATCCAACTCTTTCCTACCTTTTGATGTCCACACAAATCATTCTAATGTGAATTTCCCCTCATACATCAAGCTGTATGTTCTCACCCCTTGCAATACCTCACATCCCTGCTATCAATTGGACTTCTAGACATCCCTCAGGATTCAACTCAAATGTCTCCTACTCTGTAATGCCTTCCATAATCTCCACAGATAGAGATAAAAGCCCCTACTGACCTACTAGCCATAGCAGCATTTTCCTGATGCTGTTTCTGTTTGTTTATATTTCTGTCTTCCCCACTTGACTGTGAACTCTTACAGAGTAGGAATCACATATTATTGTGTCCCCAGTACTTAGGACTTAGATATCTTAGACTCTAAACAAATTACTGACAAATTTATTAATAATCAATTAATCAAAAAGTAACCAACTGTCAAGCTAAAGAGCTGTCTTCCATGATCTGAGTGGACTCGAAGTCCAAGTCAAGCTCCCTCCCAAGTAAATAAATCAGATCTTGGATGTCAGGAAAATCATATATATGAAATGTTAGCAAATCTCTTAAGCTATTTTTTGTAGATAGGATCAGGATGCAAAGTTTGAGGACTGTTAAACACATATATATCCTATGACCCAGCAATTTTACTTCTAAGTTTATACCTAAAACACGTATATCCACATAAACATTTATAAATGAATATTCATAGCACCTTCATTCATAGTACTCAAAAACTGAAAACAACCCAAACATCCACCAACAGCTAAGTGAATAAACAAAGTGTGGTATATTCATAGAATAGGACACAAATATTATCCAGCAATAAAGAGGAAAACACTAGAGGATTCCAGTCAAGATGGCAGAGTAGATAAATGCTGTCCTTACCTTTTCTTATGACTACATCAAAATTACAACTAAACTACAGAACAAGCATAATTGAGAATCACCTGAAGTCTTGCTGAACCAAAGCCCAATGACTAAGGACATACAGAAGAAGCCACCTTGAGACTGGTAGAAGGGGCAGAGATGCAGAATGGGTTGGTCCTACACCCATGTGTGACCATTAAAAATCAAGAGGAATATCTCAGCTGCAGAGGTCCCTGTAGAAGGAGCGAGGGCTCCCAGCACCATAGGGTTCCAGTGCCAGGGAAAAACATCCCCATAATTTCTAGCTGTGAAAACCAGAAGAGATTGTGGCTAAGTGAGACACAGTGTGGCGGGAATCACCGGCACTTTAAGGGACAATGTGTGGACTTACTTGCTGATGGACTCACTTACTCTGAGCTCCAGCACTAGGGGCAGTAGCTCGAAAGACAACAGGGACATATGGGGAGGAACTGAGTTGTCTGGCCCCATGGTGAAGCCTGACAGGGCAGCTTTCTACCAGACAGAGGAGCTGGTGAAAGCCATGGTTTCTTCGTTGAGCCCTCTTCCTTCCTGGCATGCATACGCAGGCAGCCACAATATCTGAGTCTCCATCAACCTAGTTAACACCATTGGCTCCCCGCTGGTGGTTCTGAGACCCTGTCCCACCAAACTTTTGGGCACACCCAAGCCACTTCCAGTGGCTTTTTCATACAAACCACCTGCTTTGTCTCATGCTGCAGGCTTTCCTAAAGTCTCTCAAAGGTTCACAAAACCCAAACAAGCAGCATCTGGCTACAGTGTGTCCCATACCTCTGACTGAGCAGCCCTAAGCCCATCACTAGTGGCAGCCAGCCTTGGTTCACGGCTTAGCCTTTCAAGACACCTCCAAGCACAGCATGTGCTGCAACCATCTGTGGATTTCTTTGTGGCTCATGAAAGGTGGCCCCAGTCAGGGCACAGGATGTGGATGAACTTGGCCTGTAGTGGGACATCTCACAGGTGGCCCTGGGGTTGTCACACCCAGTGGCCAGCTTTGAACTGAGCAGGAACATTACCCAGTTGCCCCAAGGATGACATATCCAAAGGGCATACTGGGTAGGCAACAGAGCCCTGCTAAAGCGAACCCTGCTCCATAGGATCAGCCTCTCCACAACAGCTCCTTCACTGTAGTCATGACCAGTCCTCACAACCAATGAGCCCAAGCTCAATCCCTCCCATTGATGTGCAAGCAGCAACCAAGATTCAACTACAACAGGGGGACACACCCAACCCATACAAGGGACACACCTAAAGCACCCAGCTCTAGTGACCAGGGAGGCTGCACCACTGGGCCCCACAGATCACCTACTACATAAGGCCACCCTACTAAGACCGGGAGACATAGAAGCCCTACCCAATATATAGAAACAAACACAGAGAGGCAGCCAAAATGGGAGACAAAGAAACATGTCCCAAATAAAAGAACAGAACAGAGCTCTAGAAAAAGAACTAAACAACGTGGAGACAAGCAATCTACCAGATGCAGAGTTCAAAACACTGATTACAAGGATGGTCAATGATCTCAGGGAGAACTTCAACAAAGAGATAAAAAAAAAAACATAAAAAAAGAACAAGTCAGAAATAAAGAATACAATAATAACTGAAATGAAGACTACATTACAGAAAAACAACAGTAGATTCGATGAAGCAGAGTATCAAATCAATGATTTAGAAAATAATCTAGCAGAAAACACCCAATCAGAACAGAAAAAAAAAAAAGAATTCAAAAAAATGAGGACAGTTTAAGGGGCCTCTCAGACAATATCAAGCATAACAACATTCGCATCATAGGGCTACCAGAAGAAGAGAAAGAGAAAGAATTGAAAACCTATTTGAGGAAATAATGACAAAAAATTTCCCTAACCTGGTAAAGGAAACAGATATTCAAGCCCAGGAAGCCCAGAGAGTCCTAAACAAGATGAACCCAAATAGGCCCACGCCAAGACACATCATAACTAAAATGCCAAAGGTTAAAGACAAAGAAAGACTCTTAAAAGCAGCAAGAGGAAAGCAGTTAGTTACCTACAAGGGAGCTCTCATAAGACTGTCAGGTAATTTCTCAACAGAAACTTTGCAGGCCAGAAGGGATCAGCACAAAATATTAAAAGTGATGAAAAGCAAGGACCTATACCTAGTTTACCTAGCAAAGCTATCACTTAGAATTAAAGGACAGATAAAAAGCTTCCCAGACAATAAAAAGCTAAAGGAGTGCAGCACCACCAAACCAGTATTACAAGGGATCTTAGAGGGAATTCTTTAAGAAAATAATAATAATAATAATAAGATCAAAAATATGAATGATAAAATGGCAATAACTACATATCAACAATTATTTTAAATGTAAATGAGTTAAATGCTCTAATCAAAAGACATAGGGTAGGGCCGGCCGAGTGGCGCGATGGTTAAGAACTCGCTTGGGATGCCAGAGGACCCCGGTTCGGATCTCACATATGAGGGCCAGTGACACTGCCCTCCACAGCTAAGATGCTGAACAACAGCTCAACCTGGAGCTGGGCTGCTGTGAGTCACCGGCGACGGCAGGTGGGTTGCCATGGGCTACCGTGTGTAGCCAGCAGCCAGCGTGAGCGGCCAGCAGCTGCTGTGAGCGGCCATCCAGAAGCCGGTGACTGATCTGCCTCGCCTGGGAAGAGCGCAATGATGGTGCCAACTTGGGCCAGTGAAGCAACGTCCTCCACTAGACTGAAGAACAAAAGGATAGCAACTTGTCTGTTCCCCTTCCCCCAATACCCAATAAAAAAAAAACTTAAAAAAAAAAAAAAGACATAGGGTAACTGAATATGTAGATAAGAAAACAAGACCCATACATATGTTGCCTATAAGAGACTCACTTCAGATCAAAAGACACAACCAGACTGAAAGTAAAGGGATGGAAAAAGTTATTTCATGAAAATGGAAACAAACAAAAAAAGATGGTGTAGCAATACTTATACCAGACAAAATAGACTTTAAAACAAAGGCTATAACAAGAGATGAAGAAGGATCCAGTAATCCCATTTCTGGGTATTTAGCTGAAGAAATCCAAGACGTTACCTAGAAGGACATGTTCGCCCATACATTCACTGCACCATTATTTACAATAGCTAAGATATGAAGGAACCTCGGTATCACTGAATAGATGAATGGATAAAAAAAGGTGGTGCTTACATGCAATGGAATACTACTCAACCATTAAAAAGAATAAAATCCTGCCATCTGCGACAGCATGGATAGATCTAGGGGGTATTGAGCTGAGTATAGTAAGTCAGACAGCAAAAGGCTAATGTCATATGATTTCACTTATAAGTAGAAACTAAAGAACAAAATAAGCAAACAAATGAAACAGAAACAAATAGATACAGAGAACATTTTTATGGTTGCCAGATGGGAATGGTTTGAGGGTGGGTGAAAAAGAGGAAAGGATTAAGAAGTACAAAGTGGTTGTTACACAGTATCATAGGGATGTAGGGTACAGCATAAGGAATATAGTCAATAATATTGTAATAACTATGTATGGTGTCATATGGGTACTAAATCTATCTGGGTGATAGATGGAAGGAGGGTTGGGAGGAGGGTGAAAAAGGTGCAGGAACTAAGAAATACAAATGGAAAGTTACAAAACAATCAATGGATACAATTACTGGCCTATGCTTTAAAACACTAGGATGCTTTGTTACAGACCCAACCTGTCCATTTCTCTGATGAGTTTGATTAAAGTATTCCCTGTCTTAAAAGAAAAAAAAAAGTAGTCAATGGGATGTAAAGCATTGGGAATATAATCAATAATATAATAATAAATATGTATAGTGCCAGGTGAGTACTAAACCAGTTAGGGGGATGTCTAAACTCTTTTCTGTACACTTGATGTAATGTGCATCATAGGGAATATAGCCAATAGTATTGTGATAGTGTGGTATGGTGTCAGATGGTAGTGGGACTTACCATGATGATAACTTCTTTAGGTATATAAATGTTGAATAACTATGCTGTATACTTGAAACTAATATAATATTGTATGATAGCTATTTTAATAAAAATGTAAAAAACAAAAAAAGAAAAATTAAAGAAAACTCTGTTTTTCAGGGGGTCAACAACATGCAGTTTTGATATTTGTGTAAGTTTCTATCTTCCATAGGAAAAAGAAAGAATGGATATTTTATCTGAAAAAAAAAGGAAAAAACTATGAATAGATACAACAACAAATACATTACAAAAAATATGTCAACTAATTATTCTATTTACATGAAGTTGAAGAATAGGCAAAAAATATATCTGTAGTGGTTGTCTTGAGTGGGGAGATTTGATTTAAAAGGGGCACGTGGAAACTTGCAAGAATAATAAAAATGTTTTGTGTCTCAATTTGAATGACAATAACACTGGTGTATATGTTTATCAGACATTACTGAATTTAAGGTCTGTTTTACTGTATGTAAATTTTTACTCAATAATGAAAAAAAAGTTTGAGAATTACATTTTTTAAGAACAATGCACTTCAAGAAGTAATGCTATAAGCATTTTTCTTGGGAGATAAAAAACTTCAGTTATGTTCTATTTGAGACATCGCCTCATGCAAGAGTATATACGGCATTACACCTAGCATAATGACAGTGCAAAATATAAACTCTTTTAAAAATGACAAACTGTCAGTCTATTGAGCAATCAAAGAGGAAAAAGTGTTGTTCGAAAGCCTTCATTAAAATTTCACTTTTGCTTGCTTGTCATAATAGATCCTAAATCAATTCTCTGATTATGAATTGCCTATTATAATATTGCCTATTATTTTTAGCCTCTTTTTTATGAGAGTGGAGAAGAATATTTTAACTTGAGGAGGCAATCAGGGAAATGTGATTGCAGGTGACAGGGAACAAAGGCATTTTATGAAGCTGAAGTGATTGGTAAGTGCTTTGAGGTCTATGAATTAAGAGCTATGCAGCACATACCTGGCTGCTCTATAAGAAAATAATTTCATTTCGACAATCTGCACAAAGACTTCAATTGCATCAGCGGTCAACAAATTTATCCAAAACCTATATCTTGTATCTGCTCATGGGGCTCAAATCAATGTTACTCTGCTCTTTCTTGCTAGACACCCTCCCCAGTGACCCAGTGAATACTGCAGATTCAGAAGCTCCTTCATTTGTACGTACACAAACCCACGTACATTCATCTTCCACTCATTGGATGTGCTTTGGAGTTATGTTCCAAACTCTCCCATTTATAACATTATTAGCAAGTTACTTAACCTCTCTGCTCTCCAGATTTCTCAACTGTAAAATGGGATAGTAATAGAACGCATCTCAGAATCGCTTACAGGTCAAACATGATTATGTGTTTGGCATAAGATCTAGCGCATCATAAGTCTCAGTAAATCCTACAGGCAAAGCAACGATACAGAACTTTAGAGACGTAAGAGACCTCCAACATCATCAATTCATAGATAAGGATACTGATGCTTAGAGATCAAAACTGACTTCCTAAAATCACGCAGATATTTGTTGGCAGAACTGGTACTAGAACACAAATTTCCTGACACCCAGACCAATGTTCTTCCCAACATTGCTACTCTTTTCTCTTCTGTCCCTCCAACTTCTGTGATGCCAGGTGCCCATGAATAAGAAGACACTGTGATGAGCAAAGTCAAGATACCCATATTCTACTCTCAGACTGACACCTCCCTCAACTTCTGATTTCTCTTCTATAAAGTGAAGGGATTGGAAACATATGATTGCAGAGATTCTGACCAACAATAGCATTCTGTGATTCTATTAGCAAATCTAAACTCTGCATTATTTTCATGGGTGAAGAGCAGGAAAGGAATCACTGACACCACCATCTACAATCTCCAGCTCTGTCTGATCACTTTGCAAAGTTGGCCAGTCTTGCGCTCACCTCTTTAATATTGCTCTACGTTTTCACCCTCTTCCCGGAGCAATTTAGGCAGGAATGTCATAAGCATAGGTGAGGCAGGAAAAGAAGATCTGGGGAGGCATCCCTAGCAGGAGAGTAGGTAGTGTGTTCCTCATGCCTGATAGTTTATACAACAGGCATCTAAGTTAAAGAGTAACCAGCAGTCCTATAAGGGCACAGAGCATGTTTTGTGGAAATAAGCAGTAGACAAAGTCTAAGAAACAATTTCAATTCTTGCTCCAGGATAATGTGTGCTTCTTCTTTTTCTACCATTAAAATGTGTTCATTTACAGTAACAGGTTATACACACATGAGTTTTATAAGAAAAACTGAGTGTAGTAAGCATATCCATGCCATAGGTTAAAAGAAGAGTGGAGGTGAGCTAGACCATAGTGACGGGATAAAGGAAGATGACACATCATCCTTTGCACCAGCTTTTAGATAACTTGGGACAGACCCAGATGCACAGCAGAGCTCCTGAAGTGACCTGGCAGAGAATATAGTACAAGATAGAAGTAAAATAAATGGGGTGGGGTGGGATGGGGGAAAAGTGTGCAGGGCGGGGATCACATCTGTTCTCCAGACAGCATTGGGAGCATGAAATGGCTGCCCATCTTGTCCCTGAATTCTTTTTTTTTTGTTATAAAGCCCACATAGTCTGTCATGTGCAAGGGCAGAGCCAGAGGAGCTGATCCACACAGGTAGAAACAACCAATTGAGCAGCTCATCAAACATGAAGGACAGGGGCCGGCTGAGCCCTCCACAGCTAAGATGCTGAATGACAGCTCAACCTAGAGCTGGGCTGCCATGAGTCGCTGGCGACGGCGTAGGCTGAAGCCCCTGTGGCAGTGAGTTGCCATGGGCTGCTGTGTGTAGCCAGCAGCCAGCGTGAGCAGCCAACAGCCACAGTGAGCGGCCATCCAGAAACCGGCGACTGATCTGCCTTGCCCGGGAGGAGCACAATGATGGTGCCAACTTGGACCAGTGAAGCAATGTCCTCCACAACTAGACTGAAGAACAAAACAACAGCAACTTGTCTGTTCCCCTTGCCCCAATTCCCCAGCGCTGTTCCCATCCCAATTCCCCAATAAAAATCTTTAAAAAAAAAACCAAAAAACATGAAGGACATTGAGTAGTCTCACACTTCACCCAGGAAGAGGACAATACAGGGATTCCTTTCATACGATGAACAGAGGAAGGAGATGAGGTGCTTAGCTTAGAGGCAAAGAGGGAGGATTCAAACATGGAAAGGGCTAAGGCCTGGTGAAGAAAAGCAGTTACTTCTTAACTGGCGTGAACATACCTCATTGTCCCTGAGACAGTACTGGCTTATGTCTGTTGGCTCGGGACCAGTTTAGCATTTGTTCCACTGAATGTGTTTTTTGTAAAGCTGCATTAAGATAACTCAGAATGGGTTTCGTAGACCTCCCCTTTGTACTTCCAGCTTCTGCCATAATTCTCATTGAGCTTCGTGTAAGACCCATATGCAGTGAACAGAGATCTAACTTTAAGAGTTTCTAACGGAAAGATGATAAACAACCCATCTCTCTTTTCCCACCCCTTTTCTGAGGCAATGTGACTAACACCTCCCTTTCAAGAACAGCATACAGGGTGCTCACTCGCCCATGTGACAAACGATATGCATATACAAACACAGGAAAAACTCCCCATCTCAAGTCTAGGAGAGTATTCTGCATGACTCCCTCTACTGGCGGCTTGGTGAATGGGCGGGGTAGATGAGCCAATGAAAAGTCTAGAGCTGCGATTCTCAACCTGTGGGTCGCGACCTCTTTGGGGGTGGAATCACCCTTTCACAGGGGTCGCCTAAGACCATTGGAAAACAAAAAGATATTTACATTGCGATTCATAACAGTAGCAAAATTACAGTTATAGAGTAGCAACGAAAATAATTTTATGGTTGGGGGTCACCACAACATGAGGAACTGTATGTATTAAGGGGTTGCGGCATTAGGAAGGTTGAGAACCACTGCTCTAGATGCACAGAGGTCAGGCCTCCGCATCACCCATGAGTGGGAAATGTGGGAAATCAGAAGTAGAGTCTGGACAATTCTGCCACAGAGTGCAACATAGAAAGTAGTCTGAACCCTCTTACTACAGTGATTTTGTCATTTATTATATGACATTTTATTATTTGGAAATGCTATTTTTATTTTGTAATAAACATTTTGGCAGCAATGATTTTTTTAAGTGCTTAATAATAAAATATTAAGTACTGAATTTCTATCTCTCAAGAATGTGAGACTTCCCATCTACCATGGGGTTACCGTGAAAACCTGCAGACATAAATATCTGAAAAGTATCAGCAACTACTTCAAACTTATTTTAAAGAGCCTGTAACCAAAGATAAAGACTTAACTCTTTCAGCTGCAGAAGATATATTTATATAACACTCTGTGAGGCATAACTTTTTATTTAGATCAAAAGACTTGTTCTAAATTAATTTCACTTATTGTATATTCCAAATGTTTCTGTGCAATACCAAAATTAAAGAGAAAGCTATATGGATTAACTCTGTAAGCAGAAAAATTTCACAGTTAAAAATTGTCAGTTTTACATCAGTATCATCACTGAAGTTTCAAAGAGAAAAATCAGTGAATTCAAATAAGTCCAATATTGTCAATATTTCTACCCATCTCACAAAAAAAGTACAACAGTAAAAATTAAAATTTCTATGGTGGAAAAATTTTTGGAGCAAAGTATCATGGTCAAAGCAATATTCTTACTAAATTAAGGAACTCACAAAGACAACAGCTGAAAATAAAATCTTTATTAAAGTCCTTGTATTCTAATCTTGCTGTGTCAGTGGCTATCCTGATAAGTCTAGTGTTTTTCCTAGTGGCAAACAAACAAAAAACATTTAGGTGTAACCTATGGAGCAGAAATGACTTGGAATTGGTTATGGACAGACATAATTCATAACTATAGCCAGATAAATTGCAATATTTTACCAATAAAAATAGAAGTATAATGGTAGCATTTTACAAGTGTTTTTATTTATATGAATGATTGGAGTAATTGAACTTGAAAAAAAATTAATGAAGTTGATGTAAAATTTAAAAAACTCAATTTGCCTATCAATAAGAAAATACTTTAAAAATTATGTATTTTAATTATTTGTAGCTCCTTTTACTCCTTTTCACTCTCAAAACTGTTTTAATTTTTCTCAAAGGTGTCCTGATGGGCACCCCATCTAAAGCTTAGAAGAACAAAATTAATATAATTAGAGGAAGATTAAGGGGCAGATTTCAATTCAAAATAAGGAAGAGCTTTCTAATAATTAGAGGTATTTGACCAGGGGGAGCATGGCATGGTAGGAAGATCACTGAGAAGTAGCTGATTTCATACTGACAATGGAACGGGCCACTTCATGAGGCCATGAGTACACCATCATTGGAAATGTTTAAACATTATTAGTGAAGGAACCTGCCTGAGTTGAAGGAGGATCCAAAATACCCATGAGTTTCCTTCAAATTCTATGATTCATTTATTCAATAAATAATCATTGCTCTCTCTTGGATTGTGGACAAAGCTAGCTGCTATGTCATGAGACATCTCACACAGAAATTGTGTGACATGATAAATGTTGTCATGAGTTGCTAAAAAAAAAAAAAGATTTGAGAGCCCACTACATGTTAGGCATTATTCTAATGGTGAAGAACAGTGATGGTGATTCTATAGTGTAATAATTGAATGAAGCTCTAATAATTGCCTGATATCGGCCCCCCAGAAATAAGTCAACTGTTGTGAAAATAAGTATGTGAAAATGCTCTGAAAACTGTCAAGTACAGCACAGATGCGAGCTAAATTATTGTTATGTTAGATTATCTGTTCACATCTTTAATTTATCCTATATTAGATCGTTAATTAAACATATGTCTCTTTTATATGCTCTTCCAGTTTCGGGTTTTCAGGTTTGTTTCTTAGGCTGGGCACACCTTAATTTGTGTAAACTTGTATCTAGTTTTGTGAAGTTGTCCGCCCACGTAAGCATGTTCAACCTCCCAAAGTAGCTTATATGAATCTTAATGTGAGGGTCCCTCTTGCATTTTCCGGCGCAGCCCTCACAGTGTTGACTGAGTTTCAGTACTCAAAGGATTCTCGGTAGACAAGAATGACTGCATAAAGATACTTTCTTCCCCATTGGACAAGAGTCAACTCCCAAATCTTTAGCATTTTTTTTCTTATACAGAGCAAGCCTCATCCTGTGCCCCTCCATTGTTCTTGCCTCCTATTATTCCCTCACAAAATGAAATCTTGTTGTGACCAGGATTCAGCAAACAAAACTAATATGAGTAAAACCCTTAAAACCCTAAGAGTACGTCTCCATAGAAGTTCAGATCCACTGGTGTGCCCAGTAGCTTTTGATCTCAAAAAAGATCAAGACCTGTGCTTCAATATCTAATTATTTTCCATTCCCCTCAATCACACTGGGATCCTTTTATCATTATTATAATGTTTCTTTGCATAAATGGCTGACAGCCTTCATTCTGTGCTCTTGAGAGCTGATCTGAATCACACCCACAGAGCATATTGTGTGAACTTGCAATTATTTCCTGTGAATGTTCTGTGAATGTATTGAAACCAAGCATGAACATTTCCAGCCAAATTGCAATTTTTTTCAGTATCTTTACAGCATTCCAAGCTCTGAAAACAAGGAGTGTTAATAGTAGGTTTTGACACAAAAACTGTAGATGCTCAATTTGCAGAGGCAAAGGTTTCCAGTTCCCACATTCATGATTTTAATGTTTAAATAGTATACCATAAATAGTATTGGATCAGTTACCACTCCTCTTCCATTCCCCAACAATTATTACAACAGAAGACTTCTACAACAATTATAAAGACAAAAGGGGCTCCCCACTGTCTCCTGATGCACACATAATTGGGAGAATATTTGTGAAACTATTACTGATGGATAGTTCGTGTTCCCTGGCAGCCATTTCATCATTACATTGTGAGGGGAGGAGAAAGTCAATGCCACCTCAGGGAAGAAAAGAATTTGCTGTTGAGGAAGGCCCTATGAGACAGGAAGAGAAAACGAGAAGCTTCTTCTTCCAAATTCCAGTGGACTATGGGAGGAGAGATCAAATGCCCATGCCTTCACTTGTCCACTTTGAAGTGGAACTCTGGGAGTAGGAAGCATGATAGAAACATCTAGACAGACAGGTATGGGGAAGCACAAGAACTTTTGTTAGGATTTGGGACCAATGTGCTTCCCTGGGCATAGCTTGGGGAGCCTGGGAGGCTACAGGAAGGGCCCCATCCCCAGCAGCATGGGAACAAAAGTGCTGCACTGGGAGATGAATGAGGCTAAACAGAGGGGCCCTGGCAGTTCTCCCAGCTTCCCAAAGCCTGGGCAAGTCATGCAAGAGATCCGGGACTTCCCACCTGCTCTGGAACAGGGGTTCAGAGACCCAAGGGGGACTGTGGAGGATTGCACTCTGGACAAAACGGTTGCAGCATTCAAGGACTTCATGATCAGAAGCAAAACTATGAACTCCATATTGGAGGCCTGACCTCCAAGTGGCCAGATAGGCACATCTCCAACGTTAGCACAGGGAACAGGCTAGATCAGCACCGGCACAGGGAAGACCAGTGAGGAGCCAAAAGGCACTGCATGAGTCTGCAACTCCCATATCTCCCCTGTTAACATGAGGTCACACATGCCCCACACTCTGACCTACCCAGGCGCCATCTTAGAGGGAGATGGGAAGCTAAAAGACTGAATGAACCTTTACCCAAAGAGGACTGAATTATCCAAGAGAGATTATTTAAACCTGAAGGTGCTGGTATTGTATAAATTGACAACTTTAAAGTTAGTTTGTCACATCTCCCCCTAACTACCAGCTTCCAAGTAAGGAAGATCACATCAGCTTTAGGAATCATGGAAATTCTATTTGCTTTGAACATGTGTGTGAAGTGTGTGAATTTATCGTACCACAACCCACAGTCTGAAGCTCTTTTTTGCCACCATCCAATTCTAATATAACTCAATTTATTCCAAATGTTTGGGTTTTTGTGTGTTTTTTTCAATCTCAACCGAAGACTTCCTTCTTTCTGCTGAGTCTCATCATGTCAAGATGTACCTGAGAAACTTTTGAGAGCTGGAAAAAGATGCCCCCAAAATCCCAACACTGCCCTAACAAAACCAAGGAGAGACAATATCCGCAGGCTGCCCACCTGGCTGTGGGGTCCACCTGGCCGTGGGGTCCACACTGATTTAATAACACAGTCAGAGAGAGGTAGAATCGTATGCATGTGCAGTTCCACCCGTTGAGCCAAAGGGCTCTGACATTTACCCACTGTAACATTCACAACCAGATTGGAGGCTCTAGGAGCATCTACATGTTAAAGAGTTCCAAATCTCTGGGGTCTTGAACCGTGGCTACAGACTGACCCAGTGGTAGGAGGTTACAGTGAACCACCCCTACACACACACACACACACACACACACACACACACACACACACACAGTAGTCATCTGTTAAACAGCTCCCCATCGCCACCATAGCAAGCCATCACTAAGGCAAGGAGACACATCCATCCCCTCCCTCAAGCCGTGTGCACAGTCTCCTGCCTGAGACTCCACAATACCCTTTTGTAGGTGATTTTCCTTCATTTAAGCTCACTTTTAATGTTCCATTAACCCCTTCAAGTCCTTTTTGGAAAAAGGAAGTGAATGAATATATTAATTTTATTTTTATAAAAATAAAAACCATCCAGATTAACCCAAGACAGGTGGAAGAAGGCAGCGTGTGTGACTTTGCTTAGGCAGGCTAAGACCCTGCAGGAGGAGGCTCTATCATTTGACTTCTCTGGTCCCTCAATGACTGTAGTCAAGGTCAATGCCCGCTCACAATTTCCTTTGCTTCCATCTGTCCAGGGCCTGCCATTGTTTCGAATTTAGTCATTCAAGCCTGAGACGCCATTCTAGGCAGTGATGGGAGAGACCTTTGCCTTCTAATTAGTTTCGCTCCTATTACAGAAGCCAGCTACACTCTCCCTCTGCACTCTTCTGGGCAGTAAGCCCCCGGTTAGAGAACACACAGAGTTATACTCTGGCTTGATATTTAAAAGTGCTAGTACTCTTTTCATTTCTGCCTTATAAAATGTCTTCTTTCTCTCACATCTCAGAAAATAATTAGCACCTGGGAGGCCTGTTACTGAAAAACAAAGAGGAAGACATCCTCCTTCCAGATAATTTTCTTCCTCTTTGAAGCCTAGTACTCACTGGATGAAAAGTCCAAGGCACATCGATTATATTTCCCAGAGTTGTTCCCTTCGTTTTTACTTCTAGAAATTTTTTTAAATGCTCAATCAATATTTAACGATAGCAATTATCTTTAACTGGCAAAAGTGCCTTCCATTATATAAGGTAGAAGGACAGCATTTGCATAGTCCTTCTATAAAGATTCCTGTCTGATTACATCCACTAAGGGGGGGAAAATGCAATAAATAATTAACTACCTAAAATTGTTGTCATGAATAATAACATGGTCAGCAAGGTCTTCCATCAATATACACCATCAATCTTATGAGGATGCCACCACCTGTAATTGTACACACACTTTCCTCCCGTTCACGCCTGAGATAGGCCCCAAGTACCTGTTTCCATTCTAATCACACTGCCTCTTGTTGAACTTGCAGCAAAGTTGAGAAAGGAGACCTGAAATCCTGAGCTGGCTTCGCTCTCCCATGCAGGCCACAAGCTCTCTGAGGCCGCTCACTGCCAAAACTCTCATTATTTTTTTCCCACGTATCACTTTCTGCCATTGCTATTATAGCAACTTCACTGAAGAATGCAACTTTCCCTGGAAAAGGGGTAAAGGAGACGAAGAGCTGTCATGTCTTACCCTTTGTCACCTTTCTCTGAGCATGAATGAAAAGATAGTCAGGACCAACCCTTAAGGATTTCTTCCAGCTTCATCCTAAACCTGGAGTCCAGCACCTTACATGCTCTGCACTGGGTTTGTTGTGTATTTTCTACTCAAAGACATCTCTGTTGTTGCTGCGATGCCCTTCTTGACCACAGCAACATTTTCTGCTCATCTCTGTAACTACAAGAATATGGATCATCTCTACGAGAATTAGCTGATAAATTCAGTGGAAAACGATTCACCGGGATAGAAGAGTGAAGCAAGCTTCAGTCCAACACATTCAGGATTTGTCTGGTTGGGAAAAGATAGCAGGCCCTGGTTCAGATGCCCCACTGTCTGTCTGAAGTCCATAAAAAAAGTATTGCTCATGCTCTTGAAGGACACCTGGCAAAAATGCATGCATGATAAAGAATACAAGGAACCAAAGAACTATGTGGGCCCCTAGAACTGGTGCCAAATATAACCTGTCGAAAGGCACAGAATCACATGGCCAGTGGGATGAAGCAGAAACCTGTGCAGAGCGCCTCTGCCTGGCAGGAACGGAGGCAAATGCAAACAGTGACTCAAATTTGAAGCTGCAGACAAAGAAGTTTCTGTAAATGCATCTCATTTTACATGAGAGAGCAGGAAGCAGTTTGTAGACGAAATGGAAACTAGCCTGTATGACAATGAAACCTTTCTCTGTATAATGCTGGACCTGAAATTGAATCTAACCTTTACTAAAAATGAAAGCTTGGAATTTGGCAATGCTTACTCAAGTGTCTCCCACCGCTCTACAACTTTTCATTTTTCCATGATTACTTATGAATAAATGGCTTTCAATTAAATGTGGTATGTTACTAAAGATTATCAAGTTATGGTTTAAATTTAAAACTCAGTCTGACATCCTGAAAAAAATTAATAGCTGAATTGAGGTTTACAACATTTAAGAAAGGGAGGGAGAGTGGGAATGGATTGGAAACAATCCACTGTCTAAAAGTAGGGGTAATCTAGACGATGGAGTATTTATGGGACCATTAAAATTCATTTTTACAAAAAGAAAAAATATTTTATGTCATGGGGAAATGTTCATGATATAATATTAAGTGGGGGGAAAGCAGGAAATATATAAGACAAATTTTCTAAAAAATAAAACAACTTAGGTAAGAATACCTCACAATGTTAACCATGTTTTTTTACCCTTAATGATATGATATAGGAATATTTGTCTTTTTTATATTATTCTGTATTTTCCATAATACACTCATGTAATTTTTATATTCAGAAAAATGATGGTATTTTTTAAAGAATATCTCAATCATATGAGGATTGGTCATGGATTGAAACATATAAAAAGATGAGTTAGAGGATCAAAGAGGCAAATGCTGGCATGACCTTCCAAGAACCACCTGGGGTATGACCCTGGAGAAGACCCTGGATGATTCTAGAAACAACTGCAGCAGGTTGTCACTGACTGATGTTTATTAAGGATTCCAATTACAACTAACTTAATTTTTTTGGTTAATTCCCTACACTGCTGCTAAAAAGTTCAGTTTAGATTCAGTTCTTTCTGAATTGACTGAAGTGGGTAAAATTTACTACCTATAATTATCTCCTACCCTGGCCACATTTTATGATTTTCTGCAATGATTAAAATAAGCTTTACAAGCACAGAAGCTTAGTCTTATAACAAGATAAGTGGACAGCAAGACAGTCCTTATCTCTTTATATAGCATTGAAGAAAAATCCAGTAAAGAAATGTGTTCCTATGGTTGAGAACAGAGAGTATAGTCAAGTTTTAATCTTTCTCAGAAATCTTCATCTTGGGTGATTATTCAGCTATCCAAAGCCCTTCATTTGGTTTATTAGATCATAAATCCAATTTAATAACACAGAGAAACTAATCCATTTTAGATCCAAGTACATTGTTTACTAGTTTTCCTCTAATTAAAGATGGTTTCATACTAAAAGGAGACTCATGCTTCTGATTTTACATATTCTTTCTCAAAAGGGAGCTTATATTGTTCTTACATACAACTTACCAATTACAAGAGCAATACCCAGGGGTGCCAGGCAGCCGCCTTCTAACTATGGTGTTCAAGTTTCTGGAGGCATCTCGGTATGTGTTTTACATAGGAAAAGGAGTGTGGGTTAATATAGTAGCTCAGTTAGGTTGAGGATGGTTAAGAGTGCTTCTAGTGGACTTTTCAGAAGATTTTGGCCTTAGTATCTCTACACAGAACTTGCCCCCCACACCCCACTCTTGTCCAGAGCGTCAACATTTCTCTAAAGTGTGATGCTTGCAGCCATGAAGATTTAGATTCCTCCTCAATATTTACCTGTATTTCCCCAGCGCCTAATAGAACTTACTCAACAGAAAATTATCGAGCACCTCCACACTAAATGGTCACTGTAATAGGTGTGGTGATAAGGCACTGAACAGGACAGACCCAGCTCCTGTTCTCATGAAACTTCCATTCAACAGGGAGAAACAGATGAATGAATACAAAAGTCCAGTTTTGGCTCGTAAGATCAGTGAAAAAAGTAAAACAGGGTAATGGCATGGAAAGTGATGGGGGCGAGTACTTAGACTGGGTGAACAGGGAAGGTTCCACTGAGGAGGAGCTTAATTTAAGCTTAAGCCTCATTCAGAGAAGAAGCTGCTATTAAGAGAGCAGGGGAGGGCAGCCGGCTGGCTCAGTTGGTTAGAGCACAGTGCTCATAACACCAAGGTTGCCAGTTTGAGTCCCACACGGGCCAGTGAGCTGCACCCTCCATAACTAGACTGGAAAAAACAATGACTTGACTTGGAGCTAATGAGTCCTGGAAAAACATACTGTTCCCCAATAAGGGTTTAAAAAAAAAATAGAAAGAGAGAGAGAGCAAGGGAGGAGCACACCAAGAGGCAGACTGCAACTTTGAAAGGCCTGACGAAGAGCAAGTTTGGTGCATGAGAGGAGCAAGCAGGGACCAAATCTAGGCCCAGGAGTGCCAGATTGCATTGGAGAGGTGGACTGAGGCCAAGGCATGCAAGGTCTTGTAAGAAGGAAGTCCAGATTTCATTTTAACTACAGATTGGAAAATGCCTGAAGACATTACCATCTGATCTATGGGACTTTAGGAAAATGATCTCTCTTTTGATACGAGGTGCACTGAAGATTTCTGATCTGTATCATTTTACTTCAAGCCAACCCCAGCACTGGGATTTCCTATCAAGCACAGCCCCAGGGTACTTCCCCAGGACCATGAATCAGAAGCAAGAAAGCTTGTCTTTTTTACTCATTTCTCATCCAAAATACTTTTTGCTCTTCGTTTTCCTTTTGAAGATACCACAAATTTTAATTGTGGTTAAGGCAGAGCCTATCCAAGGTCCATATGCCCAACTGCCTATTCAACATCTCCACAGGTGCCTCAAACTCAAACACAACCCACTCCCACCTGTCCTTCCCTGAAATCCAGCTATCTTCTAGGGCCCCTCCCAAGGAATAACACCGCCACCTCTCCAGTTTCAGAAGCCAAGTATTTAATAATTATCCAACACCTTGCACCCCCTCACCCACACACTCAATCCTCACCAAGTCCTCTTAAAAGGCTCTCAATTCCATCTGCTTCTCTCGAGCTCAATTGCCACTGCCCCTCACTTCAGATACTGATTGCAAGTAGCAGGTCCCCAGGTTACCCACAACTCCTGACTCAACTACAATCGGAGTTCCCATCATATACTCCTCAGGTTTGAAAATTCACTAGAGTGGCTCACAGAACCCAGGAAAACAGTTTACTTATTACTGCCAATTTATTACAAAGGATATTTTAAAGGATAAAAATAGTCAGATGAAGAGATACATAGGTGAGGTCTGGAAGTGCCCCAAGAGCATTTGTTCATTGAAGCACACCACCCTCCTGGTATGTGAGTATGTTCAGCAACACGGAAGCTCTGTGAACGCCACACTTTTGGTGTCACTATGGAGGCTTCCTCACATACGAACGATCAATTATTAACTCAGTCTCCAGCCCCTCTCACCTCTCTAGAGTATGGGAGATGGTACTGACAGTTCAAGCTTCTAAGCATGACTTGGTCTTTCTGATGATCAGCCTCCATTCAGAAGCCCACCAACAGTCACCTCATTAAAACAAAAGACACTGCTATCATCCAGGAAATTTCAAGAGATTTAGTTCTATGCCAGGAACCAGGGCAGAGACCAATATACATGTTTTCTATTGTTTCACAGCTACCTTCTTACTGTGTCCTCACACAATGGGGAGGGGAGAGGGAGAGGGAGAGGGAGAGAGGGAGAGGGAGAGAGAGAACACTCTCTGGTGTCTCTTCTTATAAAGACACTAATCTTATCATATAGACCCCACTCTATCTCATTTAGCCTTAATTACCTCCTGTAGGCCCTATCTTCAAATACAGTCACATCAGAGTTAGGGCTTCAACATATGAATTTGGGGAAAAGGGTACACAACTCACTCCATAGCATTATAGGATCTTGATCAAACCCCTTTACTACTCTGGTCTTCATCCAGATGAAGGCTTGGCAACTATACTCCACATGCCAAATCCAACCAATTATTACATAATGTCTATGGCTGCTCTTGCACTATGAGGGCAGAGTTGAATAGTTGCAGCTGTGATCTAATGGCCTGAAAAGCCTAAAATACGTATTATCTGGTCTCTTAGAGAAGAAGTTTGCTGGCTCCTGACTTAGATAATCCCTTAAGACTTTTCTACTTTTAACATTCTAGGATTCTATTCATGCCTTCAAGCTTAAAATGTTTTTTAGTTCAAGTCTTCAAGTTCTGCAAAAGGCATTAGTGACCTAATGATTATTTTAATACATATTAAATGCTTACATCAACGTAGGCATTTTCATTAATCTCACAGTATTTCCAATAACCTCTGTACTGTTATTAAGTGAGCTTAACTAGACATGGAACAAAGTCTTTCCACCTAGTAAATGCATTTTATAATATACCTCTATAGCCAAATACATTCTCATTAAATGATTGTTTTAGGGGTTCTGTTGAGTACACATGAAACAAGAAAAAACAGAGAGAGCTATAAGTGTTCCAGCTTTACTGGTTTCTGCTCTTTAGGCTTGGATAGTCCCTCTAATCTACACCACACAATTTAGCACAGAGATACGTGCCATTTTAGAATACTTTCTTTTTATTCTTTTTTTTTTTTTTAAGCTGAGCCATCCTGCCACCTGTTGGCAGCTCAGCGGCTACTCAGCTTGGGCCGCGAATCGAACTGCTGTTTCTCAGGGCTCAAACTCTTGAGCGAGCTCTTAACCAACTGAGCCACTCGGCCGGCCCGAGATACATGCCATTTTAAATTGCTTGCTAGTTATGTCATTTGCATTAGCCTTATACCCCAAGCTGGACACTTAGCACCTTGGGGCCAGGGATTGTTCTTTTCAAATCAGAAAAGGCATAGAATTAAAGAGCTTGAAAAGACATTAGCCATCATAATTCACCCTTCTCACTTCACAGATGAATAAACTGAGACCCAGACCAAACAAATAACTGATCTTACTCCTCTTTAACTGTCATGGTACATGTCAAGTACTTGATTCAGAATATCTGTTTGGAAAGACTTGAAAAATGATTAGAGAATGAAATTAGGAAAGTAAATAAAGAGAAAATGAAAACTTCCTGGGCCCTGACTGGAAAGGCTTTTGGTGGAATGTTCTAGAAAACAACCTAACATCTACGTTTTCATGTATTTCTAACACAACTTTTCTTAACATGTATTTTATGGAGCACCAACTCCAAGAGATACTCCAAGAAAACACGGTCCTATAGTCAAACAAGTTAGGAAAAGGCCTCACACAGTGCACTCCTCTTGGCGAACCACACGCATATCAGCATAGCAAGGCTCTGGGAAGCTTTGCAGTGAATGCACCTGATTAACACCAAGATGCACAAACATTTGGAAACAAAACAAATTTTTTTCATAGAACATCTACCAACATTTGAGAAAGAAGAATAAAATAATATTTCTTAGAAATCACTTGAGAAAAAAATCTAAGTCTAGTCCAATTCAACCTAAGACTATTTCCCAAAACAATTTTGCATGTTTAACCACATATTTCTTCCACTGTGTGCCACGAATCTGAGAGGAAAAAAGGCTATCTTTCTCTTTGTAAAAAAACATCTTACATTGAGCTCCCATCCCTGCATTTATGGTGAGTGACCTGCCTCCTGTATATACCAGGTGCAGGCTCAAGAAGGAATCCAACCTTGCTCTGGGCTTCTCATCTGACAGTGGAAAGTAGAGGAATTTCCATAGGGAATTTCTCCTCTCCTGTTTTAGTGGTATTTATAGAAGAGAAAGAATTATGCAAGCAACGTTTTATGTGCTATAATCCTTGGGACCTCTTTTAAGTATGGTAAATCTTGGACCTAATTTCTAATTGAATTTGGTATAGCATCAACTATAAGCCTACTCATCTGGTACGATTATCAGGGAGAAATGGTTTGGAAAGACCAATTCATTTCTAAATTTTAACTGACCGTTTTAACCCTTTGAGACTGATGCTCCTAATTTTGTCTACTTGCCATCTTTCTTTCTTTCTTCCTCTCTCTCTTTCTTTCTTTCTTTTTTAGAAAACCATTGGTTTGGCCCACATTAGAAATAAGCCCAACCTATGTCTTGTGTTTCGTCAGGAGCTGCAAGCCCACATTCTCCCTAAGTGTGACCTTCCTTCTTGCCAGGCCTGGACCTCCAACCAATTATCACCTAACAACCCAGGGTACACTGAGTCTAAACTAAATCGCTCTGTATATCTCTTCTTTAAGCTTCTGATTCTGGGATGATTCTTTCAAAATGATTATTCTCTCTCAGAAAATAAAAATTCCAAAGCTACTTAAGACCTCAAATCAGAACGACCCAAGATGGTGGAGGCATCCAAGATGCCTCATCCCATGAACACATCAAAATTATAACTAAATTATAGAACAATCAACCTGGGGAACCATCTGAAGTCTGGCTGAACACAAGTTTTATAACTAAGGGTATAAAGAAAAAGCTGCATTTAGACTGGTAAGAGGGGCAGAGACGCAAAACAGGTTGGCCCCAAACCTCCGAGTGGTGAGTGAAAATTAGGAGAGCTATCTTGGCCATGGCATTTCCCCACAGAGGAGCCAGGGAAGAGGAGCCCCACAAAATCTGACTATGAAAAACAGTGGGGATTCCAACCATCCTAGTGGGACAGAAGGCTTCAGGAAACCCTTTGTAAAGGGCCCACACACAGATTCACTCACTCACCCTGGGCTCTGGCAGAGGGACGATGCTCTGGGGGGGTGTTGGAGCCATACGGGGGGCAGACTGAAGTATATGGCCTCAGAAGGAGGCCTGGAGGACAGTCAGCATTTTTCCTGTGTGGTCCTCCTCTCTTGCAGCTGGCAGGCAGGCACTATTTTTCTTGTGTTGAGCCTGCCCCCTACGCTTATGGCCAAATCTGAATCTGATTGGCTTGCTGAGCTCCAAAGCTCCACCCGCTGACTCGCTGAGACCCCACCACACCCAACTCTACCGCAGGAGGCTTTATCAGCAGCTGAAACTTGCTTTATGATACTAGTTCTCTACTGCCAGTTAGCCTCTTTATCAAATATCTAACAGAAGCTTGTTTTCAATGAAGAGGTTTTGTTTGTTGGTTAGTTTATCTGTTATCTCTCAATTTGACTACAGTTTCAAATGACCATCATCTTCATATTCATTCAAAGAATTAGTGCATTTTCATGATCATATCAAAATACGTTTTTTGCTATGTATTCTTCAAAATCTGTGCTCTGAACCACGGATCCAAAAAGCTGTTGACATGTCATAGAATGTTTGCATTGGAAGGGATATTAGAAATCAGTGGTCAACCTCATTTTACGGCTTAAAACATGAGACCTAGAGAAATCCAGTGATCTGCCCAAGGTTAAATGGTTAATTAGTGGCAGAAGTGGGTGTAGAAACCTGCTCTTTTGAGTCCCACTCTGATGCTCTTACTCTTATATCATTCTAACAATACAAACATTATAAAATTATTTCATCTCCTCAGGAACAATGTGAAATAACGAAGAAAGAGAAATTCAAACAAATTCGGGGCTAGGTTAAATCAGCGGATAATTGACGACGACCTAATGACAGGTGAACTCTTTCAATTCAGGCCAGTATGCTGACTAGACTTTCACTCTCACATATTAAATAGGACTGAAACATTGATGTTCTTCCAAAAAAGTCATTTCCTCCTTCTCAGAATGGGCACAATAATATCTTTCCAATTAAAAATAGAATCCACTCAACTGGCACCCTGCTAAAGAATTGATTTAATTAAGGCAAGAAAATACCAGTATAGTCATGGATGTCAAATGATAAAAGTAACAAATTACTGGAATATTTTTTTGAGAGAAGAAAAGTTCCGTTTATGAATCACAGGTAACTTGGTCTACAAGCTTGGTCACAATACTAATGAAGCTAGTTGGTGTTTAAAACACTCCCCAGAGGGCCAGATGGACCAATGTCCTTTTGGGGAGTCCACTTCATAGTTGATGTAGAGGCCTGACCACCGCATTGTATTTCTGAAACTGATGTTGAATAATACTGTATGTCAACTATAATTATATATACATATAACCTCGGGACATGGAGTAGAGTGTGGGAATGGATTCAATGGAATTGTAATAGATAAGCATGATACCGGGGGTGGGAGGGCAGTGGTTGGGGGGAGGGGGGTTGTTATTTTGTGAGGGTGAAAAGGGTAACTATTGCATTGTTCTGTACACCTGAAACTAACAATTAAAAAAAAAAAAAAACACTCCCCAGAAACTTCCACTGCTGGCCAAGATTGGGTAGCAGGACTAGATTTACCTTCCCACTCAAAACAACCCCCAAAATGGACAACTATATGAAATAATGGTTTTTCAAGACATAGTGCATAAGCAACAAAGAACAGTGATCCCTGAAAAGCAGAAAGCAAATGACATGAACCCTACAATTTTTCCAGCTTACTACCTTGAAAGTTGCCATGACACAACACAGAGAGGGAGAACCCTGAAAGTGCTCAGTAGACAACCTGAAACAAGAAAATAGACCTGAGAGTAAGGGAAGACCAAGACAGCTGAATTCACAGGGCAGAATATTGGAGAGGAGAGAGATGAACTGAGACATAACTTCAGATATCTGAAGGGGGCTTCCCCCCAAGTATTAAGCCGAGTACTGATCAGTGCTATGTGTGGAGAAACTACCTGGGAGACTGGAGAAAGACCACCTGAAAGGGTTAAAGGTAATGATGTCCAGCTGTTCCCACCAGCCAGGCTGGAAGACCTCATGATTCATGGGGCACTGGGTAGAATACACAGATGTGACTTGCATCAACAATGACAAATAATTAGCCCTAGATGAAATGCTGCTCTGCCCCTCAAAATAAACTTTAACAGCAAGATCCCAAAAGATCAAATATTTTTTAAATAATTTAACTGTGCCTATGAACAAAGCTCAAGAATATTAATAGTAATACAAAAATATTCAGCATGTAACAAGTTAAAATTCACAATGTCTTCTATCCAATCAGAAAATTACCACACATGCAAATAACCAGGAAAATACAACCAAAAGAGAGGAAGAAAAGCAAATCAGAATTGACTCAGATGTCAGAATTAACAGACAAGACATTAAAGCAGTTATTATAATTGTATTCCATGTGTTCAAAATGTTAGAGACATAGAAATAAAAAGACCCAAATGGAACTTCTATAGATTCATACAACAATATCTGAGATGAAAACTACAATGGATGGAGTTAATGATAAATTAGAGATTACAGAAGAAAAGATTTGGTAAACTTGAAACAATGGAATAGAAGCTATCTAAAATAAAACATAAAGAGAAAAGTAAATTTTTTTAAAAAATGAACAGAGCATCAGAGAACTTTGAGAAAGCTTCAACTGGAGTCCCTCAAGGAAAGACAGGGTACAGACAAAATATTTAAAGAAATAATGAACATTTTTTTTCCAAATCTGGTGAAAATACCAACTCATAGACCCAAGAATCTCAATGAATCCAAAATATAAGAAATATGAAGAAAACTATATCAAATTGCTCAAAACTGGTGATAAAGAGAAAATCTTAAAATCAGAGAAAAAAGACACATAAGACAGAGGGGAACAAAGATAAAGATGACAGCAGATTTCTCTTTGAAATAATATAAGCAAGAAGTCAGTGAAGCAACACCTAAAATACTAAAAAAAGAAAGCTCTCAACCTAGATTCTATACCCAACAAGAATATATTTTTTAAAATAAAAATAAAAATAAATTGGATTTCATAAAAATCAAAATTTGTGCTCTTCAAAAGATACTGTAAAGGGAATGAAAGACAAGCTACAGATTGGGAATAAATATTTGCAAAGTAGATATTAGATTAAAAGGTTTTTATCTAGAATATACAATGATCTCTCAAAACTCAACTCTAAGAAAATAAACGATCCAATTTTTTAAAATGGGCAAAATATTTGAAGAGGCATTTCACCAAAGAAGATACACATCTGTACATCAAGTAAATACATGAAAAGATATTTAACATCATTATATTACCCTGAATGGTTAAAATTTTAAAGGGAGGCTATATAAAGTGTTCACAAGGATATAGAGGAAGTAGAACTCTCTTACACTGCTGCTAGGGATGTAAAATGACACAACCATTTAAAAAAACAGTTTGGCAGTTTCTTTAAAAGTTGAACATATATGTACCATATTATCCAGCCATTCTACCCCTATGTATTTACCCAAGAAAAATGAAAGTGCGCAAACGCTTGTAATGAATGTTTCTAGAAGCTTTATTTGTAATAGCCAAAGACTGGAAACAACCCAAATGTCCATCAGCAGATAATTGGATAAACAAACTGGTACATCGATATAATGGAATACTATTCAGCAATAAAAAAAAGAATGAGCTATTTATAAACTCTACAACATAATGAATCTCAAAATAATTATACTGAATAAAAAAATCCAGACCCCTTCCCCCCAAAAAAGGTGCACATTGTATTATTCCATTTATGTAAAGTTCTAGATAATACAAACTAATCTGTAGTGACAGAAAGCATATCAGTGGCTTCTTGGGGTGGGAGTGCAGAAAGGGATGGTTGGGAAAGATTACAAAGGAGCACAGAGCAATTTTAGGAGAGGTGGATTATTTTGACTGCAGTGATAGTTTCTTTGGTATAATCATGTGTCAAGATATCATACTGTACACTTTTAAAGCATTCAGTTTATTATATATCAATTATACCTAAATAAAGCTTTGCAGACAGAGAAAGAGAGAGAGAGAGAAGAAAGAAAGGGAATGAGGGAAGAGAGGAAGGAAGGAAGGAAGGAAGGAAGGAAGGAAGGAAGGAAGGAAGGAAGGAAGGAAGGAAGAGAAATACGCTCCCAATGATGTCACTCTCTGTTTCCTGAATGCTGCATTTGATATCCACTATTTATAATAAATGTATTTGGTATAAATACAGCTCAGAAATATTATGATATTTTTTCACTGTTATCTTCTTAAATATTTTAAAACTAATATCTATTTACACAATGCACTTAGAAAGAGAATCTGTGATTGCCTAACCAATTTTTAATGATCTCCTTTTATTTGGTGCAAGACAATTAACTAAATTCTACTGGAGACTTGCTGAGCTCACAACTTAATCTATTACTTTCTGGCAGAAAACTGGAATTCTGCCCATATGGTCTAACATCCTACTGCACCTTTCTCTTCCCCAAGGTTTCTTTAACATTTCATAGTTTCTCTGGGCAAAAGAATATTAATTCGCCATCCAAGAAACCACCTCTCACCACAGGACCACGGAGACCATCTGAGACCAGGGATAACATCACCATCTGTGTCAGAACCAGACTCACCAGTCCTCACAACCTGTGCCTGTTTTATGTACAAGAGGCAGATGGCCATGAGGCAGAGAAAATAGAGAAATCTGTAAATTATCAACTTTGAGACTAAAAAGATAAATGAAGACAATTTAACCTAAAATGATATTTAACCTAAAACTGCATGTATCTTTTTGGAGTTCACTGTTTTCCCTCCTGTCTTCCAAAGCATCTGAGGTGAAAGTCTCTTCATTTACGCATTTTGCTAGAATTTAACTACTTAACACTTCTTAAGAAAACAATTTGTGAAAACAATTGAAGTAATTTTTCTAAGTCCAAATATCTACAAAATTAACTGTTATCTTAATTAAGAATGCAATTGCTGTGGTTTTCAATTTATCAATCAGCTTCTAAATTCCAAAAGTTTTACTTGGTCACTCATAGTTTGAAACTGAGAATTTATTGCCCATGAAAGCAATGCTGTTACTTATTGATTCATTCAGCAAACTTTTAGAGGGCTGCCTATATTATTGAAGCCCTTGGGGATTCCGACATTTTCCCTATACACAAAGAGTTGTTATTTTAGTAGAGAAGTACTGATGTGCAAAAAATAAAATATAATAATAAATATATATGTAATATAGTATATGTGGTTAAGTACTATGAATACCATTTGGAGTAGTGTTTCTTAAAATTTGGCCCATGAGCCACTAGCATTCCAATTCCCCAGGACTTGTTTAAAATGCAGATCTTTGAGCTTTTCTCTAGCTATCCTGAACCCAGATCTCTGGCAGTTATTTATATGAACAATAAAGTTTCAGGGAAATGGTATCAATGGTGCATGCGAAGTACTATAGAAATTTCAAAAAGGAAAAATTTATTTCAGCTGCTATGATCAGGGAAAGGTTTAGGAATTCAGAATTGATAAATAGGATTTCATAACATGGAAACTGAAACTAAAGCATTCCATGCAGAAATTCTCACCTAAGCATGACAGTGAGGAACTCTAAAAGTCCACACCTCCCATAAAAGCAATAAGAATACTAGCAAAATTTGTCAAAATCATCTTTTTCATAACTCTAGAAATTAGTCAAAGGCTAGCAACACTTCAAGAAATGTTCTTTCAAAAAAAAGTAGCTGAATCTCCATAAGAAACAAGGAGCTTTGTAGTATTTTAAGTTGCCCTATTCCTATCACCCTATCCCAAACTCTTGTAATCTTGAAAGCCAACAGTCTTGCAATCACAATAGCCAGAAAAACCAGCAACTTAGCAACCACTGGAGGGTGTACAACAGATTTAGGGTTCCCTAAAAGCCCATCCCTCTATTTGACCTGTCTGACAGTTACCTGAAAACCCTCACTTCTAAGGCTCATCTTTACTTGACCTGACTCAAAGCTCATTTAGTGAAAACAGCTTTTACCCTTGGGGCATTAGTCAAAAACAATTAGCATCAATTGTTTAATATTACAGCACCCTGAGGCAGCAATAACAGTTGGAACAAATGAGAAGAAAAAATCTTAAAAGGAAAAGCTGGGGAATGAGATGTCCACAGCAGACTTTGAAGCATTATGACCTATTTCTGGATATCAAAAGGCCATAGGCAAAGCCATGTATATTACTCATCTCTGGCTGACCATGAAGGTCTGGTCAAGCAGGAGGTGATAGCTAAGGTAAATTGTAATCGCCTCCACAGCACTGAAGACATTCTCCCACACACACACACACACACACACACACACACACACACACACACACACACACACAGAACCCCTCAGCAAAGACTGATAGATTTATTAGTGCAAGGCATTTAAGGACACCCCTGTCCAATCATCAGCTGACCACTAAGGTAACTGGGCAGAGACTTCAATGAATACAAACTTTACAGAATTAGTTCAGGAAAGCCACTAAACAAACAAACAGCAACAACAAACGCAGGTAAGGGTGAGGAGGGGGTGGAATCTGACTTTCAGAATTCCTATATTATATTAAGTGTCCCAATTTTAGCAAAAACTACGAGACATTCAAAGAAACAGGTAAGTAAGGCTCATGGGGGGTGGGGGGGGGAGTAGTCAATACCAACTGCCCTTAAGGAAGCCAGATGTTGGTCTTACTAGACAAAGACTTTAAAGTAGCTTTTACAAAGATGTTCAAAGAACTAAAGGAACCTATGTCTAAAGAACTAAAGAAAAGTAAAAGAACAATGTCTCACCAAATAGAAAAATCAATAAAGAGATACAAATTATTTTTAAAAAAATAGAAATTCTTGAGTTGAAAAGTACAATAACTGAAATGAAAATTTCGGAAGAGGGCTTAATAGCATATTTGAGTCAACAGAAAAAAGAATCAGTTAACTTGTAAACAGGTTAATTGAAATGACCCAGTCTGAGGAACAGAAATAGAAATGAATAAAGAAAAATGAACAGAGCCTCGGAGACTTATGGGACACTATCAAACTTACCAAATACACATATTAGGAGTCTCAGAAGGAGAAAAGAGAGAGAAAGGAGCAGAATATTTGAAGAAATAATGGTTGAAAACTTCCCAAAATTGATAAAAAAGTATTAATCACATCCAAGATGGCCAGCTTTGACATGGTCTTCAGAGACCCCAGGAGGGCAGATTCCATCAAATTGTGGATTATTAAACCCATATTTCTTTTTAATTTGTGATTCATGAAAGTAACAAGTTAGAAGATGGTTTATTTTTTAACACTAAGCATATTTGCTGGCTGCTAGGAGCTAGCAGAGATGAAGTAATAGAAGATAAAAGTAAAAGCCAAGATAATAAAAAGAGTGAGGTCTCCATAGGTCAGAACTGGAAGTAGGGAAATAGTAGAGATGAGAATTAAAACATTATATAAATGATTAACTTTGAAAAGTGAAGGATCTTTTCTTAAGAATGGATGAAGGCATAAAACATTTGGAACAATGAGAGGTTGTGGTGAGAGATAAAAAGAAGACAAAATGAAGGTGTTGTCACTCCTTAAAGTCAGGAATGGCCTTTTTTATCTCGTGTAGTTGTGCCTGCTCACTTGGATTCAAATCCTAGCTCTGACACCGTTCTTATTTTAAGCAAGTTATTTGACTTCTCTGTGTTTCCATTTCTTCATCTATAAAATAAGGATAATAATATCATTGTCATGAGGTTGAGTTTCTACAAATGAAAGTGCTTACAATAGAGTCTCATACATAATACGCACTCACCTGTTATTATTTACATAGTATTGTTTGTAGCCACACTGCCTTGCATGATCATCGGCGCTCTCTAAATGTTCCATTAATGAATAAAGTCAAAACCTAGGTAATCTGAGAGTTAAGACATGAGGATGCTGTTGAAGAATAAAGATCAAGAAGATGAGAATTCTAGAATTTCACAGGCAAAATTGAAGTGACTAATAACTGAGGCTCCTAAAGCCAAAAGGAAGCTGATGGTGATTGGATGTGATAAGGATGAAGAGAAGGTTGTGAAGGGAAGAACAGAGCAAGCTAAATGATTAACTCTTCAATATTCCCACTTAAAGAAATGCCTTAGTTATCCCCCGTGCCTGGGAGACCACACTAGAAGAGCCCATTACAAAATAAGCATTAGCCAATTATGCAAGGGGGTGGGGGTGGGGTGGGGTGGGGAACCCAGAGGAAGATGCAAAACATCTTAATTTCTTAGTTTTCCCATATTGTCAATTGTCATCCTTCAGTTAATTCAGTCCACCTTGGATAAGCATTTAAAGTTCTCTCTCTCTCTCTCTCTC
>NW_017731627.1:1477960-1489971 GCF_001890085.2 Hipposideros armiger
TTGGATCCCACATATGAGGGCCAGTGACACTGCCCTCCACAGCTAAGATGCTGAACAACAGCTCAACCTGGAGCTGGGCTGCCGTGGGTCACCGGCGACGGCTTGGGCTGCAGCCCCTGTGGCAGTGGATTGCCATGGGCTACCGTGTGTAGCCAGCAGCCAGCATGAGCGGCCAGCAGCTGCAGTGAGCGGCCATCCAGAAGCCGTCGACTGATCTGCCTCACCCTGGAAGGACGCAATGATGGTGCCAACTTGGGCCAGTGAAGCAATGTCTTCCACAACTAGATTGAAGAACAAAAGGACAGCAACTTGTCTGTTCCCCTTCCCCCAATTCCCCAGCACTGTTCCCATCCCCCCAATTCCCCAAAAAAAATTTTAAAAAAAAAAAAAAAAAAAAGAATCCCAATTTTTCACATCTTCCTGTATCCACACCCTTGGGTAGTACCTTCTCACATTGATTCTGGATATGGCCATGTGATTTGCTTTGGCCAATGGGAAAACAGCAAATGTGAATAAGCACACTCTTGAAAGAAAAAAAAAAACACTTCCACATTAACTACCACTAACATGAGAACAAGCCTGAGCTAGCCTGCTGGAGGGATGTGAGATACACACAGAGGATACGTGAGATATCCCTGTCAAGGTCATTCTAGATCCACCAGCCACCAGCCTACCTACCAGCTGACCACACAGATGCATGATGGAGCCTAGTCAAGATCAGCAGAACCACCCACGCAGCTGACCCTTTAACTCATGAGATATGAACGGTCATTGTTTTAAACCACAAAGTTTGGGGGGTATTAAGCAGCAATACCTAACTGATACACTTCCAAACCATTTCCACAGCCCCATCTGGCTACTTTAGATTGGCAGTGCTGTCACATCACAGCATAATCTGTGTAATACAATGCAGAGCCTATGGGGCCACATGTGGCGGCACTACCGGGAGAGCACCTGAGTAAGTGAAACTCACTCTCCTGCTTGCCCTTCACCTTTAATTGCATAGGGAGCATGGGAAAAGAAAGTTAAAGGCAGCGTGAGCTACCAAGACTAACTGCATATTGCCAAAGGAACCATTTCGCTTGACTGAACACTTCCAAACAAGTTTCGGCTCCTGAGCATTTTAAACACAATAGAAAACAATATAAATAATGTATGTGTGTGTATACACATAGATATGCATTTATATCTATATGGCTCTTAATGAATCATTGCAAGGGACATTTTGAATGTTAAAATGGTGTGAATTTCCAAACTCCTTCTATCTGGCTTTCCAGGCACCAGTCCCATCAATCTCTAAACCCTGACACCAGGCAGTTCATTGTTTTTCAAATTTACGACATTTTTCAGTCCATTGTTTTTAAACTGTCCCCCTCAGTGGGTTGCTGGCACAACTCATTGCTACTCGCAGTTCCCACTGAGCTTATCCCCCTAGGAGTGATGTGCTAGCAAAATTTTCAATTGACTGATCTCCAGGATGGAAAATCTTCTCTGTGTGCTTCCTCTGGTGATATCATTAGTATTATCCTCCACCCTTATCCCAAACAGAAATAATTAAGATTGTGATTGTCCATCCTAAACACAGATCATGAAAATGAGGGAAATTAAAAATAGAACCAGTCATTCTATCCAATCTCTTAGTGGAATGGAAGACTAACTCTCACCCAAACATCTCGATAGTTTTATGTCATTGCTGCAGAAATGTCCCTAATATTGCAGCATCTATCTGGTCTCTTGAGACACTATCCTATATCTGATTCTCAGTTTTAAAAGACTTATTTTGATCTGCTGAATTTTCTCATTTGTTTTCTGACATGCATAACTTATGGACTTTATTCTCACCTCAGGGAACAGCCTGATTTCTCCTAAGGTTCTAAAAGCGCTCCATGGGGTTCCGTGAACATGGAAGTCAGTTCCCCCTCCCTGTCCTTGGTTGGGCATTGGCATAAGGTGGAGTATGTGCCTGGATGCAGGAATCAGAAAACAAGGTGCAGCTCACTCTGTCCCTAACCAAGGGTGTGGCCGGCACAAGGCACAGTCATGTCTTGTCCTCAAGCTCCTCATCTACAGATTGAGGATTTGGGTGATTTCTAAGGCTCCTTTTAGCATGGAAAGCTTATTAAGTTATCAGCAAATTTTTGTGATATTTCCTTTTACTATAGTAGAGAGTACAGATGCTCCTTAGCTTACAATGGGGTTACATCCCAATGAACCCATTGTAAGTTGAAAATATCATAAATTGAAAATGCATTTAATACTACACTGGACAGTGTCAGTTATTTACCCTTGTGGTTGCCTGGCTGACTGGAAACTGCAGCTTACTGCCACTGGGCAGCATCAGGAGAGATTATCGTACCACATATCACTAGCCCATGACAAGATCAAAATTCAAAACTCAAAATACAGTTTCTACTGAATGAGTATAGCCTTGGCACCATCGTAAAGTCAAAAAATCTTAAGTCAGGGTGGCCAGTTAGCTAAGTAGGTTAGAGCATGGTACTCTTAACAACAAGGTTGCCGGTTCAATCCCCACATGGGCCTCTGAGCTGCACCCTCTACAACTAGATTGAAACAACTACTTGACTTGGAGCTGATGGGTCCTGGAAAAAGACACTTAAAAAAATAAATAAATAAGTCAAGCCATTATAAGTCCAGTACTGTCTGTGTATGCTTATTTCAACATTTATGGTGTTTCCAATCAGTATATCTCTTTATCTAAATTGTACACCTGTATAGAATTTTCATAAGTATATTTTTAGTTCCTCATTCCATCTTGGGGTTCAAAGGATTTGAAAAGTAATTAGGTAACCCAATCATTCAATAAACATTTATTGAGCATTTATATGTGCCAAGTCTTCAGGTAAGGACTTGGGAAAATAAAATGAGAGTGATTATAATACCGATGTAACTAATTGTTTCTTTACAAAAACATTGAGTGACAGACTTGTACACATCTCAGCCTCAACCCAAAGTACACATCTAGTCTAAGAAAATGTTTAATTCAATAGATAACTATATTACACAAGACTCAAAAAGAGGCTAAAATATTTTGTTAGAATGATAATATATACCCTCCAATTCATTCTATATAGTGTGAAAGGGATTTGAGTTCTGAGAACTATTTAAATTAACTAAATTGCCGAGCAGTGTCTGATATCGTAGAAAAGAGCTGTTATAATTTTTATCTTCCTGTCTCTCCTTCCCCTTGCCATCTCCTTTTTCCTAGGATGAGTCTGACTTCTCTCTCATTCCTGCTACCCCAGCTGTACTCAAAGAATTCACTACTGAAGCAGCAGAATGATCAGGCATTTTCTTCATCCTGGCTTTCAACACTGGTGAAAGACAACTGCCTTCTTTGGTTCTCACCCAACCACTTCTTACCCTCCGCTTAGGACGTGCTTAAGCCAATATGACCTGGAAACCAAGCAGATGATAGGAAATCTGTAATTTGTAGGTATTATCTGTAGTTTGCCACATTTTAAGAAACAGGAAGTCCTCATATTAACCAGGAAGCCCAATAACTCACATTGGCAGAAAAAAACTACATCTGTCAATCTTCACTCCTTGACAAGACTCAGTAAGAGGGAATCTGTTTTGTGACCACATTTTACAAAACAGATTTTCCTCTGTTTTCTTGTTGCTCCAACTAATTAATTTAGAACACATTCTAATTCCTAGTCCCCCTCCTCCCAGGAACTAAGTCCTTCAGAATGAAAACCTTAGGTAACTTGCTTTTTCAAGTATAATAAAGACACTCATTAGTGGTGGTATACAAGTCATTAGAAAAGACAAATTACCACACAGAGAAAAAAAAATAATTCAAATGGCTTTAAAACACAGTATTTGGGTCATACTCATTTAATGAGATATATTTATTCTAAGGGACAAAAAAAAAAAACCTAAAACTTTATTCAGTAGTCTAATTACTAGAAATAATATTGCTGTTGTTATTTTTAACTCTTTAAATAGATAGTATGATAATGCTATTTTTAAAAAGTATGTTGTTGTTATCAGGAATTAAGATTTTTCACTGTAAGAGAAAATAGGCAAATGTGTAAATTTTTTTAATAAAAACTCTGTAAAGTTATATTTGAATTAGAAATTTCACAATGAATTCATGGGGGTTTTTTTTAATGCATATTTTCCAGCTCCTGTCTACCAAACAGGCTTGGAAGGAGTAACAGCCCAGTAATGAGCACCCCTACTAACCAAATTTAGGACTCAAATATTACAAACCACTAAAAGGAACCAGGACTCCTTGAAGAGAAAGCTGATGCCAGGCCTGGGGCAGGAAATTATACAAGATGAGTTTGGAGCATTTTGTTGCTCTAGAAAACAAGGAAACTATCAAAGTTTAAAGGGACTTAAAAGGTCACAGAAACCACCTAAAGGGGACTCCCACTGGCCAGAGATGGGACAATTTGAGTACCAAAACGAATAATGATTGCAATTGGTTGAAATACACTGATATATAAAAATCCATGATGAAATTTTTTAAGGGAAAAAAAAAAAAAACCTTCGAAGAGAATAAATTCAGAATTTATCTTGCCCTTTTTTGAAAGGATAAAAAACTATTTCAGAATACCACATGGCTCCAGTTGATGACAGAAGGCTCTTCTTTATAGGAGAATCCCAACTAATAAATGTAGCAATAATTACAGCACTAGAAAGTCACCATTTTGCAACCCCTAATAGAAAAATTATTCAGACAACCATCAATCATTGCTAAAACAACTACATGAAAGAATAACTATAACTAATATTCATAGGGTATCAAAGTAATACCCCACTGATTATTTGCTGGACATAAGAGAAGAAATGCAACTTTACTACAGAAGGATCAAATGATTGCTCTTTGCATACTTAAAATTAGAAGACAATATATGCCTCCTGATACGTTATAATACGAAGTACCCAGTTTCACCTATGAAGCATTCTTGTCAAAATGTTGAACCTGAACTTAATCAAGCTCTAACTTTCAGTTTACAGGAAATACAAGGGAAAGAACAGGTTAAATGCCATCATTTAGAAGCAATCAGACAAATCAGAATGAAGGGTATTCTCCATGAGAACTATTTCAACAAGTCAATTGCAGAGTGAAAAGGAATGGGGGCAGGTAAGGATTTCAAAAGACTGCAGAGGGCCAGCCAAGTGGCTGTTAGTTAAGAGCTCGCTCAAGAGTTTAAGCTCTGAGCAACAGTGGTTCGAGTCCTGCCCGAGCTGAGCAGCCGCTGAGCTGCCAAAAGGTGGCAGGATGGCTCAGCTAAAAAAAAAAAAAAAAAATTTAAAAAGACTGCAGAGACACAACAATCAAATGTGTGTACATTATACGAATTCTGACTCAAACAAACCAATTGTTAAAATAAAAAAGGGCACTTTAGGAAATTCAAATACAAACTGGGTATTAAATCACATTAAGGAAATATTGCTAATTTTGTTGGGCATAATAATGATATAGTGGTTAAGGGAGGGGGAAAGTCCTTAATTTTAAAGACATATAAATATATTGAACTATTTAGGGGCAAAAAAAAAAAAAAAGATCAGATTGTCCAGGATTTGCTTTAAAATTTTTTAGCCAAATAAAGAAAAAACAAATATGTTAATAATTGTTTAAGATGAGTATATGGAGCTTCATTATACTATTTTTTAAGTTGTATACATTTGAAATTTTTAATGATAAAAATTTAAAAGAAAAGTTTATTTCAATGTGATGAAAAACAAAGCCCCTTGCTTCTGAAGAATACCTCATGATGACCATAATTACTTTTTCTTTTTTTTTTCTTTTTTTATAGCTGAGCCATCCTGCCACCTGTTGACAGCTTAGCTCAAGCTGGGAATCGAACTGGCAACCCTGCTGCTCAGAGCTTGCACTCTTGAGCAAGCTCTTAACCAACCGAGCCACTCAGCCGGCCCAACTATAATTACTTTTGTTGTAGGGAAATGACCACTGGCTTTCAGAATCTCTCTACGAGCATCTGAAGTCTTGATTTCATGGTGAATATTTTGGTATTCCCTGTTGTTTTTCCTCTAAGATCCATTATCAGCTGCCACCTCCTCCACTGAATCTATTCATTCATTCATTTAACAAATAACTGTTGGGCGACTACAATGTGCTGGATCCTGTGCTACACACAGGAGATATTGTGGAAGGAATAAAGACAAGCTCTTGACTCTTTCTGAGCTGACACTCTATGTGACAAAAACAAGGAAAGAGGAAATTACAGTGCATAAAGAAGCATTAGCTATTATACGTGGACTGGGAATACATAGGAAAGGGACCTAACTCGGTGTAGAAGGAATGACTTGTACACTGAGACCTGGAGAACCAATAGGAGAAAGCCAGGTGTCAGAAGTAAAGAATAGTCCAGGCATAGGGAATAATATGTGCAAAAGTAAATGAGAACAATGCATGTTCTTAAAAACTGATGGTTCATGTCATGTGTCAACTTAACTGGGCCATGGGATGCCCAGATGTTTGGTCAAATGTTATTATGAGTGTGTCTATGAGGGTGTTTCTGGATGAGATTAACATTTGAATTGGTAGACTGATTAATACAGATTGCCCTCCCTCGTGTGGGTGGGTCTTATCCAATCAATTAAAGACCTAAATAGAACAAAAGGCTGAGTAGAAGAATTTCACCTGCCTTACCACTTGAGCTGGGACATTGGTCTTCTCTTGCTCTCAGGCTGGAACTTTCGCCATTGGCTATCCTGGTTCTCAGGCCTTTGGATTCAAACTGAAACGACACTATTGGCCCTCCTGTATCTCCAGCTTGATGACTGCAGACCTTGGGACTGCTCAGCCTCTGTTATCATGTGAGCTGATTCCTTACAATAATTCTTTATAATAATAATAATTTACTATTACATATAATAATACACACACACACACACACTCATACACACACTTTTGGTTCTGATTCTCTGGAGAACTCTGACAAGTACAGAATTTTACAAAGTTTAATAGGACTAGCACATGAAGTATATGTTTGGAAATGAGAGAGGTGGAGGGAAAGAGATGAGGTTGGAGAATTACACAGGAGTTCATATACTGAACACTTTATCCCAAAGAAAATAAAAAGTCAAGGGAGGATTTTAAGCATGATCAGATTTGCATATAAGAAAGAATGTGTTGGCTGTTGTGTGAAGAGTAGATTAGAGAGGGGAAGGGAGGAGTCAAGGAGACCGGGAAGGAGGTTGTTGCAATATCCCAGGCTCTCCATAGGACCCTCGTCAAGGCATTTTGAAGCTCCTTCATGGCCTTTATCCCTCCTGCCTTGAAGCATAGATATGTATGCACATATTTTCTCTCTTCTTCTAGAACACTCTCCTTGAGGATGGAAACCAAGTCTCATCTTTATTTACCTCACGTAGCCTAATAATAACATCTAGCACTTAACACTTAGGATGTGCCAAGCACGCTATATACGTAATGTCTAATTCTCACCATAACCATACAAGATAGCTATTATCCCCCATTTATGAAAAAGGACACAGTAGGTATTTGCCCAGGCTCACACAACTGGTAAATGGTGGAGATTGGCTTTCCAACCAAGTCTGCCACATTCCAGATCTCGTTCTCTTTCCACTAAATCATGTTCTTTTTATACAGTCCTGCCCTTCATAGGTGATCAATAAACATGTGTACAATTGAGTTGCAAGATGCCTGAGTCCCATCTTATTAAACTATAGATTTTCCTTTGATGTGTGCTTGCCTACAGACAGGTGAAAAAGCTAGTTACCTATATTTCAATTTTTTTTTTAATTTCTAGAGTACTCTACACCAGGGGCCTTTTTATTTTCACGGTGAACGTGGAAGTGTATTTCATGGATTTTCTATATAATAGTGTAAGTAGTAACCTGACTTGGCTGGTGATGTCAGAAGAAAAGGAAGGGGATGTTGGAGCCAAAGAGAACCAAGACTGGCCAAGAGCATCAGCGGCAGGCTTGAGCAAACATTAAAGGCTGGCATCACTCTCCGCTGAATCCATAATGCGACTGAGCCACAACCCCAGTGGTTTTAAGAAACAAGCATCAGCAGAATTTTGCAACTTTAATAGAATGTATAAGCAACTAAAAGTTTCAGGGAAGCCTTCACTTCATTACCTCAGCAGTTGTATCCTGACCTTGTGGCAGCTCCTTGTAAAAAACGCTTTTATGTTTTTTCACATAAGTGGAATTAACATTTTTCCCTCCATGGCGTGAACTCGTGGTAGATGAATGCTTTAATAGATTGCAAGCAGTTTTTCAATGTCACATTTCTATAATAGTGTTATGGAACAAAACTAATTGTTGTCTATATTGGAGACAATTCTATTCACAGCAAGACAAATTGGATTTCTAAACTGTGATTTCCATTGTGTTACCTCTATGTGTCATGAAAGTTATCCTGATGTGCACAGCAGTCAGGCTACTTACTTATACAGTGAGGTCCAGCTTTATGCTGAATCCATCATCTTTCCCTTCCCGAGGGAGGACAGAAGCACAACGGAAACATAATTGTAGACCACCATCTAATGAAATGGGTTAATGAGGACATACTACTCTAAATATCAGTATGAAACTTCAAAGACTGGAATAAAATAATCCATTCCTTAGGAGGATTAACTATCACTGTGAATTATCCAATTTGTCACTGTGGAGTTGGTATGTGTGTGAGGCTTTTTCTCTTTCTTTTTCTCTTTTCGCTTTTATAAATAATACTTTTTAGATATGTGCATACTTATAATTATTTTAGAATGCAAACCACCATAATAAAAATAATCGTGTCTTTCAATTTGTAATCTTAGACTCCACTAATCCTAACTTAATATATTGGGCAGTGAGTGTCTTGGATGGAATTTTTACAATCTTTAAAAAAAGATGTGCTAAGTAGATTAATAAAGCAAAAATATTATGGAAAACAGGATGGAAATTGTGAATGTTCTTACTGTTGTGATTAAAAAGCAAACTTGAAGCAGTAAAGCTTAAGACCATGGGCTCTAGAGCCAGTCCCTCCAGGGGTTCGAATCTTGTCTCACCACTGTCGTGATCTGGACAAATTACTTAACCTGACTTACCTCAGTTTTCTTATCTGTAAAATGGAGATCACCAGTATTGTGATCTTCATTTTACAGATATATACTTTTACACATTATATTTCATAGCAGACTATCATGAAGGTCAGAGTTAACAAGACACTTAGAGAAGTTCCTAGCACACAATAAACACTCAGTGGTACAAGGTGATGATGATCTGGAAGCATCCTTTTCTTAAATGAATAAGTGATGAACTAATCATAATTCTATCTTAGTTACTCCAGCAGATTTCCTTAGAATTTCTAGGAGGCAGTAATGTATTGCCTCATTCACATTACTAGGTATGCAGTAAGAAAACTGCATTCCTTTAAAAAAAAACTTTCTATAGTTCAATTTTTCTTGTGATAATTTTTTATTGTTGGTATTTTTCTATATTTAAAGTAAACCTGGGCTGTCCAGCCAGTACCCAGGCCTTGTTCCTTTGTGTTCAATCAAATCATTATAAGATCTTGGAAAATGTCACCACCTGCAACATTGTCCATTGTGAGAAAACAAGATAAAATTTTTTTGGTTTTGGCATGGGTCATTTATGTATATTGGAAATCATCCTTACGTTTTATTTGTTAAATACTAGGAGACATTAGATCCTAGTCTGCTTCAGAAAGAGGTAACAGAAAAATAATTTTTAATAAAAGTAGAATTTTGGACCGGCCGAGTGGAACGATGGTTAAGAGCTGGCTTGGGATGCCAGAGGGCCCCGGTTCGGATCCCACATATGAGGGCCAGTGACACTGCCCTCTACAGCTAATAGACTGAAGAACAAAAGGACAGCAACTTGTCTGTTCCCCTTCCCCCAATTCCCCAGCACTGTTCCCATCCCCCCAATTCCCCAATGAAAAAATAAAAAATAATAAAAAATAAAAAAAGTAGAATTTTGGTTTGAGGGATCTGTATCTTGAAACATCTAAATTTGGGCATATCAGGGTGAGGACAGAAGGGGAAAAGCAGAGATGGGTGCCACAGACACACCCAGAACTCACTGCAGGTCTCTGGAGAGGGGAGGAACCAGGTTGCAGCATACACACTCTGCAGCCCTGAGGAGCAGAGAGGTAGAAGAAGCATGCCTGCCTGAGTGGTCACTGCATACTGTGGCTGAACCCCATGACTGGGGCAGAGACAGAACGCAGAGGTGCAACAGCAGAAAATAAAGCCATCGAGCCTAGCTGCCTACCCTTACCCTCTCAGAGCCCTAGAATAAGCTGTAGCAGTGAATGTCACAATACAGATCACACTATCTGTTGCTCTGAGAACTGGAGAGGCAGAAGTATTCCTCCCTGAGCAACAGGTGCATGCTAAGGCTAATCCCAATGACAAAGATGGAGATACAGAGGTGTGGCAGCTGAGATCTGGCAGATGCCATTACCGGGAGGAGAACAAAGCCACAAATGCACAAGCCGGCCTCTCCCAGCCCACTGTGCCCCCACTCATCTCAGATGAGCCCAACAGGAGGCACCTAAGACACTTTGGGCAGTGCAGCACTACTGGCAGCATCTGGTTGCAGGGGGCAGCACTGAGATTTCACAGGCTCAAAACCCCATTGTCCATCACATTCTCCCACAGAAGTAGGGCCCTGAGACTGAGGTGATCTGGTCACAGAGAAGATGTCCACTTCCCCAGGGAATACAGGGCATATTCCACTCCCGCACAGAGATCCAAGAAGCCAAAGTAGTGCAAAAGAAAATAAAAATTTGCATTTGGAGAGCCACCTATTGGAAAACAAAAGAAAGACCTCTTCTTATCAACCCACTAAATACAGAACTGCTAAACACTCTTTTAAAGAGCAGATTTCATTCCCATAAATGCCTAGGCAGAAAAATAATCTGTCAAATACTATGAATGACCAAGGTAACAAGGCAGCTCAGAAAAAAAATTTTAAATCTCCAGAAAATAAACTTAAAGACATGGAGATATGTGATTTAAATGACAGAGAATTCAAGATTGAAGTTCAGAAAGAATTCAGTGAGATACAAGAAAACTTAGATAGGCAGTTTAATGAAATCAGAAATAAAATCAACAAACAAAAGTAGTGCTTTACCAAAGAGATTGAAACTTTAGAAAAGAACCAAATAGAAATTCTGGAGCTGAAGAACTCTATAAAAAAAATGAAGAATGAAGTAGCAAGCTTAGGAAATATAGCTGACCAGATGGAGGAAAGAATTAAGGATATCAAAGATAAAAATCTTGAAATGATGCAGATGGAAGAAAAGAGAGAATTGAAAGTAAAATAATTAATTAATTAATTAATTAATTAATTAATTAACTAATTAAAGAACTCTAAGAGAAATATCTGGCTCCATCAGAAAGAGCAATATGAGAATAATGGGCATACCAGAAGAACAGAGGGAGAAAAAAACAGGCTATTCAAACAAATGGTCAATGAGAACTTCCCAAATTTATGGAAAGAGGGGGATTCTCAAATCCAAGAAGCAAACAAAACACCTAATTATCTCAATCCAAAAAAGACCTTCTCCAAGATACATTATATTAAAATTGTCAAAAATTAATGACAACGAAAGAAATCTCAAGGAAGCCAGGGAAAAGAAGATGGTAACCTATAAAGGAAATCCCATTAGACATCATCAGATTTTTCAAAAAAAAAACTCTACAAGCTAGGAAACAGTGGAATCAAGTATTCAAACTATTGAAAAAGAGAAATTACCAGCCAAGAATAATATATCCAGCAAAGTTATCTTCTAGATATGAAGCAGAAATAAAGATTTTTCCAGATGTATAGAAGCTGAGTGAATTTACCACCACAAGACCTGCATTACAGGAAATACTGAAGGGGGTTATTCTATCTGAAAAAAAAAAAAGACAAAAGAATAGGAAACTATGAGTAAAATACAGAGCCAGAAGCAGAAAATTGTAACCCTTATTCAGAATAGAGTATTATGCACTTAAATATAACATAAAGGTTAAAGGTGTTTAAACATT
>NW_017731627.1:1491012-1509352 GCF_001890085.2 Hipposideros armiger
AACATGCTACTAAATAACAACTGGGTCAAAGAAGAAATAAAAGGAGAGCTCAAAAGATACATAGAGACAAATAAGAATGAAAATATAACACATCAATACTTTGGAGATACAGCAATAGCAGTAATAAGAGGGAAGTTTATATCACTATAGGCCTATCTCAAGAAATAAGAAAAATCCCAAATAAACAACTTAACATTATATCTTATAGGAAAAAAAGAATGATTAAAGCTCAAAGTCAGGAGAAAGAACAAAAATAATAAATATTAGACCACAATTAAATGAAACAGAAAACAAAACAGTAATAGAAAAAAATTAATGCAACAAAGAGTGGGTTCTTTGAAAAGATTAATTGACAAACCTCTAGCTAGACTCACTAAGGGAAAAAGAGAAAAGACTCAAATAAACACAATCAGAAATGAAAAAGAAGTTATGGTGGACACCATAGATATACCACGGATCATACAAAAATACCATGAAAGAATATACGCAACCAAATTCAATAACCTAGAAGAAATGGACACATTCTTAGAAATACATACCCTCCCTAGACTGAAACACAAAGAACTGCAAAATCTAAATAGTCCAATCAACAGTAAGGAAATTAAAACAATCACCAAAAGCCTCCCAAAAAGTAAAAGTCCAGGACCAGATGGCTTCACTAACGAATTCTACCAAACATTCAAAAAAGATTTAATACCCATCCTTCTCAAAGTCTTCCAAAAAATTGAAAAAAGGCAATACTTCCTAACTCATTTTATGAAGCCAACATGTATCCTGATACCAAAATCTGGCAAGGAAAAAAAAAGAAAGAAAGAAAACTGCAGACCAACCTCTCCGGTGAATACAAATGCAAAAATCCCAAACAAAATACTAGCAAACTGAATACAATAATAAATTAAAAAAATAATATATCACGATCAAGTGGGGTTCATTCTTGGGGTGCAGGGATGGTTCAACATATGCAAAATGAGCAACGTGATAACAAAATTAACAAAATAAAGGATAAAAATCATAATCATATCAATAGATACAGAAAAGGCATTTAACAAGATACAACATCCATTAATTACTAAAACACTCAATAAAATGGGTATAGAAGGAAAGTACCTCAACGTAATAAAGGCCACATATGACAAAACCTCAGCTGATATACTCAGTGGTGAAATCTGAAAGCTTTTCCTCTGGGATCAGGAACAAGACAGGAATGCACCCTCTCACCCTGTTATTCCACACAGTATTGGAAGTCCTAGCCAAAACAATGAGTCAAGAGAAATAAATAAAAGGCATCCAAAATGGGAATTAAGAAGTTAAATTGTCACTTTTTGCGGATGACATGATTCTTTATATAGAAAACCCTAGAGACTCCACCAAAAAACTATTAGAAACAATAATCAAATACAGTAAAGTTGTAGGATACAACATCAATGTATAAAAATCCTTTGCATTTCTATATACTAACAATGAAGTTTCAGAAAAAGAAATGAAAAAAACAATTCCTTTTGCAATTGCAGCAAGAAGAATAAAACATCTAAAGATTAACTTAACAAAGGGGATGAAGGACCTGTACACAGAAAACTATAAGACATTGTTGAAAAAAAATTGAAATAGACACAAAGAAATGAGAGATATTCTATGTTCATGAAATGGCCATATTCCCTAAAGCAATATATAAATTTAATGCAATCTCGGTCAAAATCCCAATGGCATTTTTTTCAAGAAATAGAACAAAAAATCATCAGATTTATATGGAACAACAAAATACCCCAAATAGTCAAAGCAATCCTGAGAAAAAAGAACAAGGCCGGAGGTATCACACTTCTGACTTCAAATTTTGTTACAAAGCAACAGTAATTAAAACAGCAGGGTATTGGCAGACAAACAGACACACAGACCAATAGAACAGAGTTGAGAACCCAGAAATAAACCCACATATATATGGGCAAATAATTTTTGACAAAGGATCCAAAAACATACAATGGAGAAAAGAAAGCCTATTTCAAAGTAACTCAAAATGGATCAAAGTCCTAAATAGAAGACCTGAAACAATGAATTTCACAGAAGAAAGCGTAGATACTAAACTAATGAACCTTGGTTTCTGAGAGAATTTTATGAATTTGACCTCAAAGTTAAGGTAAGTAAAAGCAAAAATAAATGAATAGGACTATATCAAACTAAAAAGTTTCCACACAGCAAAAGAAACCATCGACAAAACAAAGAGGCAACCAACCAAATGGGAGAAGATATTTGCAAACACCTCCAATAAGGAGCTAATATCCAAAATATATAAAAAAAACTCATACAACTTAACAACCACAACAACAAAAACAATCCAATTAAAAAATTGGCAGAGGACATGAACAGACCCTTCTCCCAAGAAGACATACGAACAGCCAACAGATATATGAAAAGATGTTCAACTTCACTAGCTACTAGGGGGATTGAAATCAAAACCACAATAAGATACTACTTCACACCTGTCAGAATGGCTATTACCAACAAGACAAGTAATAATAAGTGTTGGAAAGGTTGTGGAGAAAAAGGAACCCTCATACACTGCTGGTGGGAATTTAAATTGGTACAGCCACTATGGAAAACAGTATGAAGGTTCCTCAAAAAATTTAGAATAGATTTACCATATGACCCAGCAATCCCGCTGGGTATCCACCACAAAAATTTGAAAACATTTATTCATAAAGATACATGTACCCTTATGTTCATTTCAGCACTATTCACAGTTGCCAAGACATGGAAACAACCTAAATGTCCTTCGATAGAGGATTGGGTAAAGATGTGGTACATATACACATGTATATATACATATATACTCCCCAGCCATAAGAAAAGATGAAATACTGCCATTTGCGGCAACACAGATGGATCTCAAGAATATCATGCTAAGCAAAATAAGTCAAATGGAAAAAGTCAAGAACCATATTTCACTCATATGTGGAATATAAAACTGAATATAAAAGCAACAAGTGAACAAAGACAAACAAACAAAAACTCATAGACACAGAAAGTAGTATGGTGGTTACCAGTGGGAAAGGTGGGTGAGAGGGAGGTAAGAAAAGGACAAAGGGGGTCAAATATATGGTGACGGAAGGAGGCTTGACTTTGGGTGGTGAACACACAAGCAATAATATACAGATGATGTATTATAGAATTGTATACTTCAAACCTATATAATTTTATTAATCAATGTTAACCCAATAAATTTAATTTAAAAAAATTTAAAGTGGCATTTTCCTAGTTCACCTGGATTAAGAAACATCCATAATTACACAAGATGTGGTTTTCATGAGCAGAATCAAGGAAGCTACATTCATATTCGGTGTTGATGCAAAACTGCCAAATGATTTGCCCGAAAATTTACATTTTTCTCTCCAACTAAGTTGATTTTCTTAGATCCAGGAAGTATGCATTATTCATCCAGGTAGTATCTAGCAAATATAGAGTATGCAATAAATACTTATTGATCTAAATATACTTGAACGGGCACATAGCACAGCACTAGGCTCATGGAAGACACTCAAATATTTTTTGAATGAATGAACCAGAGGAAGTTTGATGGAAACTAGTTCCAGGTGATCTGTCTTCCAGGTTGTCATCAAGATTAAGAAAAATATACATGGAGCACAGAATGGATACCATCCCAAAGTAATACACACACATACATATCTAATATATGCATTCACATATACAATCTGAAGCAATCTCAATAATTAACATTCAAATGTAACAAGAGCTTTATAGAAGAAAGACCAGCAATTTATATAGATAATGACCCTGTTAGGCAAATTGCCTTAGATCTAACCCACCATTTATAACATCCTTGATCAGTCTGGAGAGAGAAATTTTCCTCGATTTGTGTATATTTGTAAAAATTTATGTAGTTTTAGCTTTTAAATCTGAAAAAACTGTTAAGTTTTCTGACATGTCTACTTAGATCTGAACTCCTGTATCTCCACTCACCAAATTCAAATCTAAGTAACCATGTGTCAGCATCATTTCTCATCACTGGACCTGAGAGCTGAGCTCAGTCCTCTCACATAACTTTATTATTCCTAAGATCTTTCAAGACATTTGAAAGCTCCTCAAACTCTCGCATTCTTCTCAGGCCCTGCCTAGTCCAAACACGATGGCAAACAGGTTCCAGGATGGTTATGTGAAGCACTGAAATGAAAGGGGATCACCTCTTTCTACTCAGCCTAATGTGTCCATCTTAAGAAAGATGATAAGTATTATAGAAAGGGGTAACCTACTCGTATGCTGTAATCAAGGATACTGTTCACCATGGTAGAAATATGTGTGAAATTTCCCCAAAATTTGTTTCACTTTTCATTATTTCTCAACACTGATTTCTGTTCATAAGTAAGCTATATGGGAACATTTCATTTAGGATAGTATATTTAGGTATTCTGCAATAGCCCCAAGTAAGGTCAGTTCCACTGAGGCATACTACAAAACAAAATAAAACATTTAAAATTCATCCAAAAAAGTTCATAATTCAGAGGAGATCATACATAGTTTCACAGAGGGAATGTAGATGTTATGCTGAGATTTGTCAAATTGTTAAGGAAAATAAATCAGGACCTGAAGAAGAAATTCCTGTCTCCTAAGGCTGACCGAAGTAGGGGTAAGCAGACCACCTTGCCTCTGCCAAGAATGTTCTTCCCACAGCAATTAAAAATTCTGGGTGGAATACTGAAAACATCTTTTTTTTAGTGCACTTATGGGCTCACCAAGGGAATAAAGAATCCTCAAAGCCCAAAATTCAAGAGAAAGAGAAAACCTAAGGAAGCAGAGCTCCAAAGTTGGTATTTACTCTGAGGGCCAAACACCAGACTCCTTGAACTTCATTTTCTGGCCTTAGAGGGAATAAGGGAAAATCTAAAGTGGAATGTCTAATAGGGAATACCCTCCCTCCATAAAGCTGCACAAAAGTCTAGCTCGCAATGTCAGGATGCACTAGAAATCAGCCAACCCCAGCCCAAGAAGGCAGCATGTCCTAAATGTTGTCACTAGATTGAAGGGAGGGAAATCTCCCTTGAGAATACTTAACAAAAGCTGATTCTTTCAAGAGTTTGTAGCCCAAATACATGATAATTTGGTGGACTGGAAAATCTTAAATAGAAACGTTAAGATAAAATGGTCCCACCTGGGTAGTGCCCCAGATACCCAGCAGAAGTGCATGCAAATCCTCTCTGAAGGAACCCACCTTCAACACAGTCCTCAAAGACTCCAGTGGATAAAATACTAAGAAATATGAACTCAGTGTCAAAAATCCCAAATCACAGAATTTAAGGCTCCGTGAATGACAGCAAGCAGAAATAACACACAACATAAACTTACCTATGAACTTCAGATACTGGAAAAAATGTGCTAGTATGTTTACTATGTTTAAGAAATAAAAGGAGGATTGAACATATAACTAAGAAGAAAAAGACTTTGAAAAGAAAATTTTAAATAGAACCCTTAGAAATGAAAATTATAGTAATTAAATTTTCAAACTCAATGAACTAGTTTACTATATGATTATACCTACTGAAAGAAAAATTCATGAAATGGACTATAATGCTGAAGAAATTAGCTAGGAAAGAGGTTGAAAATGCAAAAGAGATGTTTAAAAGCAGAGAGGATAAAGAGAGATACAATGGGAGATCTAGGCCAGAGAAGTCAGGCAAGAAAAAAAAATAAAATGAGTATTAGAAAGGAAGAAACAAAACTTTATTTGCATATAATATAATATTTATATAAAAACCTCCTCCCAAAAATACTGATTTTTTTTAATTAATAATAGAACTTAACATGGGACTTGAATATAAAATTAATTGCCATTCTAAACCAACAGCAGAAAGTTAAAAAGTGTACTTTTTTTAGAAAGATATCACTTATAGCATTTTAAAAATGTGAAGAATCTAGGAATAAATAAACCAAAATATCTCCATGAGAAAAAAATTATAAACTTTATTAATAGACATTAAAAATACCTAAATAAATTAAGACATATGTTTAAAAAGTATAAAAAGAATCATTACTATATAGATGTCAGTTCTCCCCAATTTAATTTATAGATGAAAATCAATTTCAATCAAAAATCTATAGAAAGTCTTACAAGTCTTGACAAGCTAATTCTAAAACTACATATGGAAGAAAAAGCAGCAAATAATGTTAAGATATGCCTGAAGAAGAAAACTAGGTGGGAGAAATTGTTTTATTAAAATGCATATAAAGCTGTACTAATTAATATTGGGTCACCGGAAAAGTCATGACATATTTTTCTATGTTTTTCATTGCAAAAACGTGTCATGACTTTTCCGACGACCCAATATATTGTGGCATTGGATCGGAATAGACAAATATATCACTAGAACAGGATGGAGAACCCAGAAACAGCCCCATGTGTTTGGAAGAGCTGTCATTACAGAGCAGTGGAAGAAACCTGGACTAATGGATTACACTAGAACAATTAGTGTATTAACAAGGGGGTGATGAATCTCACCATATACACAAAACTCATTTCTATAATATATGGATAAAAAATTTAAATGTAAAAGGTAAAACCATAAAATGTTTAGGTGACAATCTAGAAGATTATCTTTATGAATTTAGGGTAGGGAAGGATTTCTTAAAGTGTGCACGTGTGTGTGTGTGTGTGTGTATGTGTGTGTGCATGCATGCACATACACATATACATCTAACCATAACATACAGGATAAATTTGACTACATTAAAATTAAGAACTTTTGTTCACCGAAAGTCACCATTAAGAGAGTAAAACAGCAAAGCACAGGGTAAGGAACTGACAAAGTGACAAAATGTTTATATCTAGACTATATAAAGAATATTACAAATGAATAAGAAAAAGACAAACAATCCAATAGAAAAGAGAGCCAAAATATGAACAGGGATTTCATGGAAGAGAAAAATAAAAATGTTCAATAAACAAAGCAAAAGATATCAATATCTTTAGTAATTAGGAAAGTGCAAATTAAAACCATAATAAGATACGACTTCACTCCTGCCAGATCTGCAAAAATTTAAAAATCACATTATCAAGTGTTGGCAAGGATGTAGGAAAACAGAAACAGTTATATCTGCTGGTAGGAGTGTAAATTTATTTTTAAAAATCACTTTGGCATCATCTAGTGAGGCTGAAGGTGTACATCAACTCCAACTCCTAGACTAGAGAAATTCTTGCCCATAGGAACCAAGTAACATGTATGAGAATGTTAAGAGAGCCACTGTTTGCTGGGGGTGGGGTGCAGGTAGCCAGAACCAATTCAATGGCCATCAACAGACAAACAGATAAATCAATTATGCTGTCTCATATAATGGAATTCTTTGCAGCTGTAAATGCAACAAAGCGGATGAAACTTAGAAAGGTGTTGAATTAAAGAAGTCACCAAAGAATACTTATAATACGATTCCATTTCTTCAAAGGTCAAAAACATGTAAATAAAATAATATATAATTTGTGGACAGAGGTGTATGTAGTAAAACTATAAAGAAAAACAAGGGAATAATAAACTCAAAATTCAGGGTTATGATTACTCTGACTATGGAAAGAAGGGCTTGGAACTAGAGGGACACAAAGGAGACTTCAAAGATACTAAAATACAAGTTCTTTAACTGGGTCATGAATTCCTGGGAATTTATTTTATTGTCATTCTTCAGCATTTAAATATATTTCATACATACTTTTGTGTCTGCAATATTTCATTTAAATTTTTTAAAAAAAGACAAATAAATGACAGAGGAAATATTTGTCACATGTTTAAAACAAAGGATTAAAACAAAATTATCCCCTACCAATTACTAAGAGAAAAGGAAAACAACGCCATAAAAAAATGAGCAAAGGACATGAACATGCAGATCACACAATAAGAAATACAAATGGCTAATAAATATATGAAAAGCCTTTCAACTTCACTAGTCATAATAATGCAAATGAACCAGAGCTATATTTCACCCATCAGATTGGAAGTATCTTTTATAATGTAATGCTATCAGGATTAATAAGGATATGAAGAATGAACTGACAAAGTCCTGTGGAGGGCAATTTGATATTATCTATCAAAATTTGAAATGTAAATACTCTTCCACCCAGCAATTCCATATCTAGGAATCTATCCGATAGAAATGCACATACATTTTGTCAACTTGGATATAAATTGTGCATTGTAGCATTATTTGTAATAATGGAAAATTGGAAACAACGTAAATGCCCATCAATAAATAGTTAAATTAGAACACAAGTGCATTTTATCATTTTGAAATGTTTTTAACGGCAAGTAGAAATTGTGCCTTAGATAAATAGGGGCTTGTTTTTATCACATAACAAAAGTCTGGATAAAACTAGTGCCAGTGTTGGTTCAGCTACTTCATGTTGTCATCAAGGACCCAGGGTCTTTTCACCCTGCTCCTCCATCCTTGTGTGTTGACAGGATTATTGTTCTCAGCTCTTCACTCTCTCCCTCTGCAGTATAACTGCGCAATGTGCTAAAATGGGTTGATGTTGGATTTGGCCTTTCAACATGCACTAGTCAGGTGAATATAAGGTGGAAGTAACTGCGTATGCTAATTCTAAGGCAAGGTCTTAAAAGGTATCTCACGTTTCTACTCACTCTCTTGCACTGCTGTGATCCATCATAAAAAGAACTACCTTAAGGTGCCACTGACACAGAAGAATGAGAAAATACATAGAATACACCCGAACTCACAACTTGGCGCCAAGCCCAGCCAGTCTCAGGTGAGCCCAGCAGAGCCAGAGATAACTCTCACACCTGTGAGCAAGAAAATAAACGTTTATTGTAATCCACTGAGATTTTGAGGTTGTTCGTTAGACAGCAGAATTGACTAATACACTTTGCATGTTGGCTTTCCATCCTTATGCCTGTGGCCTTAGAGTCTCGAGAAAGAGAACCGTGACTGGCTGGAGAAAGGGCCTACCTTCTCTGAAATCCACGGTTCTCTGCCCTGTACCTGGAAAAAAATCAGAGGTTGCTGGCAAAGCATGTATAACTGTGGTGTCTACCATACATATGATGTGATATAGGGTAGAGGTCAAATAGAATATGGTAAATTTATGTGTAGTGACATGAAAAAAAAAATCTCAAAGATCTATCATTCAAAAAGAAGAGCAAATTATAAAACAATACATATAATAATCGCACTTATGTTAAAAAATAAGAAATACAAGTTTGTTTAGGTGCATATATATGTATGTAAATACACAGAAAGGGTCTAAAAATATATATACCAAATTATTTCACAGCAGTCACAGCTTAGGAGGAGGTGGTTTGGGAGTAGGGTGTGTTTAAAGGGACCTCCTCTATTTACTCTATGTACTTCTACATCATTGGAATTTTTAAGAACATACAATAATTTATGGATTACTTCTTTAAAAATTTACTTATTAAAAAAATAAATGCTGTATACATGAGAGAACTGAACAATGACAAAGAATATGAGCTAGAAGAAGGTGTCTATTTTTCTTTTTTTTAATGCGAAGGGTAAAAAAGGTTTTTCTCTATAATTCAGTCAATTTCTGGCTCCTAGGAAGAAAATAAAATCACTGAGACAAGCTGTTCTGTTTGCCCATTGTCATGTCTTTGATACAGAAATCCCCTTTAAAGTCTTATCTCTCTTGTTAACAACAGTTTCATTAAGAATGTTAAGCATGAATCTCTGTATACCCTAGCTTTTCCTAACTGTCCAATTCAGAAACTAGATTATTTATTGTTTGAATTGTTTGTTGCGAAATGCATGGTCTTACACTCATCCTTGCCACCACCTATCAGACACGTAGGCATTTTTTGTGTAAATTCCATCTGCCTGAAATGCAATCATTCTTCACTTTAAAAGCCATGTGTATAAAATTAAAGATGTTACCAAATCTAAAGACAGCTGAAAAAATACACCATACCTGAAGTTTAAAAACAGTTTCTGCTAGGAAGTATTTCTATATTCTAAGCACTCTTTTTAATGTAAGAAAGATTTCTGAATTAACCAAATGAGATAAAGGAAGGCACTTGTTTCTTTTATAAAAGTTCCTATAATAATTATGTTTTTACTATAATAATTCTTATGGAAACTTCTTGATTTTATAAAAAATAATTATAAATTGAAACCCTAAAATACTTTTCATTTGAATTCCATTTATTAAGAGCAGAACTAAGAACTAAACTGGGAGCTGGTTTCCAAAAGAGATGATTAAGTTGCACTTCCTCCTCACAAAGGGCTTATAATTCGGTAAGAGACACAGAAGTAAAAATAGATGAATTTAATAAAATGAGTAACCAGCTTTAAAAGGGTGGAAGTGTAATGAGACAGAGAAAATTGTATTTTCTAAAACTCCTCTCAGGGAAAATATTATACGAGAATGGAAAAAATATTTGGCTAAGCAGCTTTGGGGAGAGTTCTGGGGATGGGGATAGAAGAAAAGTATCTGAGCAGCAACAGGTGATTGCTAATGGCCTCCTACCCCACACTGCAGTTTCGTCCTGTAGAGTGTGTATTAGGAGGTGTTCCCCAGTGGTCGTTCTGCCTTTTGCCCTCCTCTCTGCTCCAAACAAGCGTGACAAAGCATAAGGAGAGGTCAATGTCATGTTTTACATTTTGAAACCCTCTGAAGCACTTTTATTTTCATCTTTGCTGCAAAGAAACAGCACACCGAGTGAGTTTAATGCCAGAAACATACAGAGGTCTATATTGTGTAGACAAACGCTTTTTCATAGCATCCAGTTAAATTTGTGATCTTCCACTGTACTGTCTCATCCCTGAGAGACTGGCACTTCTCTCCTGAGCTCCGTCCATCATCTCCAGAGTTAATCTCCTCGTCTTCCCCCAACAAGGCTAACTTCCTTATCTTAGCAAGTAAAATACCACCAACCACTTTACCCACAGCAGAAACATGGGAGTCAGTCTTCATTCCTCTCAGCCGCCCCCTCTACAGTGAGTAACTGTTTGACCATTTCTACCTACTAAGCAGCTTTCAAATGCAACTCTAAACTCCATGCTCCACGTTACTGCCTTAGTTCAGATCCTTATCATTTCTCCTTCCTTCCCACAGTGGTTCTCTGTGTGGTGTCTCTGCCCCAGGCTCATCAGCCTCTAGCTATTCATATTTCTACTGATGCCAACTGATCTTTCTAAAATGGTCATTGGATTATGTTGTATTAAAATTCTTCAGGGTTGGGGCTGGCCAAGTGGCTCAGTTAGTTAAGAGTGGGAGCTCTGAGCAACAGCATCACCAGTTTGATTTCCACATGGGCCAATGAGCTGCTCCCGAGCTGAGCTGCCCCTGAGCTGCCAACAGGTGGCAAGATTGCTCAGTGGTTAGAGCACATGCTCCTAACAACAAGGTTTCTGGTTCAACTCCTGCATGGGATGATGGGCTATGCTCACCATCTAAGATAGAACCTGTACAGCACCTTGAGCTGTCGGGCAGCCAGATGGCGACTGGACTTGAAGCTGAGCTAGCTGCACCCTCCACAACTAAGAATGAAGGACTACAACTTGGCTGTTCCCCTTCCCCAATCCCCCAACACTGTTCCCCTTCCCCAATCTCCAATAAAAAAATCTTTAAAAAAAAAATTCTTCAGGGCTATCATTGACCAACACAAAGTTCAAATCCTTTAACATGGTGTATGAAGTGCATGATGAACTGTCCCAGCCAGGCTTTCAGTCTCATCTCCCATCAAGACCTATCCTAGCCCTATTAAATGACTCATGAATGCCACACATGCCTTCTCTGGGCTAGATGCTGTAGTGAGCACTGGAGACATGACAGTGAACAGGAAGCAGGGCCTCAGCCCTCATGGAACTTAGAGTGCCCTTGTAGGTCCTTGAAGGCAGCACACCCTTTCGGCCTCTGTACATCCATACAAGCTGCTTCATCTGCCCCCAGTCCTGGCTTATCAGAGACATAACCTCACTGGCCCAGCCCATGGCTGGCTGGATAACCTTGAGAAAATTACTTCACTTCTCTGAGCTTCAGTCCTGCATCTATAACATGAGTAGGCAGCAGAAACGATCTCTAAAAACTTTTCCCAATTTCTCTGAAGTTATAAATTTTAAGAATAATTTTAAATTTCAAAATTATACCAGAGTCTTCTAAAATGTCTCAACAAGTAGCGATGTTTAAACTACTGTAAGCAGCACTGTTGACGTGTCAAAATTGCTGACTTTTCTTCTACTATAACAAAAGAAAGGGTTCATATACCAAGCAAGATATGCCCTCCATGGACTCTTAAGCTCGGACTCATAATAAGGTGCCTTATTATGGTGCTGTTTTATTTAACTACAGTACTTTGTTAATTAGAAAGCACTAAAAGTGCTTCTGTCATTCTATTAACTGTATGGTATGCTATTTTTCCATGAAGTCATTATATGAATGCATTCCCTGAATTTCAAGGGAAGGGAAGGTGACCTCACCTCTGAAAGGCTGTTTCTTTTGCATCTGACAAAAGAAAGTGGGCCTTTGGCATTTTTTTCCTGGACACCCGGAATCCAAATTTATACCACTGAATTACAAATAAATCTCTTGGAACAGGATCAGACAGTGCCAATGCTATCTTCAGCCCAAAATAAATCTAGCTTTGATGTAAATTTTTTTTTGCTTTGATGTATTTTTAACCTAGATTCATAAGTTAACCTTCAGAGAAAAAAATCTTTATTTTGAGGTAGAACAAAATTGTGAAACTCATATATAATTAAACAAATCACCAACAGTTTTTATTTTGATTCCTTCAATGGACTTTTAAAGGAAAAAGGTTCTTATCCAAGCACATTTAAAAGTGTATTATTCTTAATATTACTGCACGGGTTTCAATTTCCTGGCTTTGATATTGAACTTGGGTTATATTGTATACTTAGAATTTTGCGACGAGATGAAGGCTGAGCGGTTGCAGCCGCGTTGCGGACCTCCAGGAGCAGGCGGCCTCTCCACATAGAGTACCGGAGGAGATTCAAAATTGAATCTCTTCTCCCTCTGTGCTCCGGTGAGATTTTTTGTTTGTTTGTTTGTTTGTTTGTTTAATCTTCAGCTATATTTTTTGGCTTCATGAGGAAACTTATCAAAGACAACAGCCAGCAATGTCCAATAAGACAATCCTCGCTTCATGAACTCCTTTGTATTCATTGGGAATCTCAATACTCTTGTGGTCACGAAATCCGATGTGGAGGCAGTCTTCTCAAAAATATAGCAAATCTGTGGGTTGTTCCGTTCATAAGGGCTTTGCCTTCATTTAATACATTAATGAGAGAAATGCCCGGGCTGCTGTGACAGGAGACGATGGCAGAACGATTGCTGACCAGGTTTTAGGTATTAACCTGGCTGCAAAGCCAAAAGTGAACCGAGGAAAAGCAGGTGTGAAACAATTGGCCTCGGAGATGTACCTACCAGTCAGTGCCTCCTCCGTCCCCTCTACTCAGCTCCTCTTTTGACTTGGACTGTGGCTTTCAACGGGATTATTATGACAGGATGTACAGTTACCCAGCACATGTTCCTCCTCCTCCCCCTGCTGCTCGGGCTGTAGTGCCCTCCAAACACCAGCATGTATCAGGAAACACCTCAGGAAGGGGCAAGAGTGGCTTCAGTTCTAAGAGTGGACAACAAGGATCTTCATGCAAGTCTGGAAAGTTGAAAGGAGATGACCCTCAGACCATTAAGACGGAACTGGCCCAGATAACACAAAAAGTGGATTCTCTACTGTAAGTCCTGAGAAATAAAAAAATGAAAAGGAACAGGGCAAACAAGGAGTAGAGGTGAAGAATGATAAGTCAAGAGAGGGGCAGAGCAGCAGCTCCCTGGAGAAAGATGAGACTGACCTGAAGAAGATGGAGTCTGAGAGGGTGCAGATGACTCTGCTGAGGAGGAGGACCTACTGGTGATGATAATACTGAAGATGGGGGACAACTTGCTGGAGTTAATGAAGGATGTTGAAAAAACAGGCTGGGGGAGAAGAGGATGACAGCGACAGCGCCAATGGCGAGGGTGACCCTTAAGCACATAGTGGGGTTTAGAAATCTTGTCTTATTATTTCTTTATCTGGGCGCTTGTCTAAGATCAAACTTTTCACCAGATCCTCTCCCCTAGTATCTTCAGCACATGCTCACTGTTCTCCTCATCCTGTCCTTCCCATGTTTGTTCATTCATATTGCCCTGCACCCAGTCCCATCTTCACTTCCTTTGACGCTCCGAGCAGTCATGTCAAGTCTTACCCTTTAATTTTTGCTTTTAATTTTGATACCTCTTTAGGACTTAATAAAAAGGATGAATGGCTTTTATCAACTGTCTCCAAAATAATCTCTTGTTATGCAGGGAGTACAGTTCTTTCCATTTGTACATGAGTTTCAGTAGTTAATTGTTCCCCTAACTGCAATGGTAATCTTATTAGTTGAGTAGCACCTGAGAGCAGCTTTGAGTTAGAGGTATGTTTGTTATACCCCATATAGGAGTGCTGTGTGGGGCTATTCAACACAGTATAACAATGTATTTTTGTAAATGAGAGCTAGCATGTCAAATGCATCCTCTAGGAAAATAATTAGTGTAATAATCTTAAGATATGTATTCTAAAATTGATACTATGGCTTATTTTTGTGAACAGTCTGATGTTTGGGACTTTCTTTCTCAAAATAAACACATCCTTATTAAACTAGGAATTTGAAGGAAAAAAACAAGTAACTGATATAGTTGAGGGAAGTTGGCTGAAGTGTACATGTGACTCTCTGTACTATTTTTGCAATTTCTTATGAGTTTATAATTATTTCAAAATAAAAAGTCAGGGTCCGCCTCATGAATTAATGAATCTAGTCTGTAATCCCCAGTGGCTGCTAACAACACAGAAAGAGAGACAACTAGATATGATGCACCTCCTGATGGAAGCACATAGCACCATCCATGAAGGAGTCTCACCGCGGCAAACGTGAGTGTGATCAAACCTCCATCCAACAACCAATTCATAAGAAATACAGAGAGCAGAGGAATGTGTTAAGAGACTTCACAGGAGTGTGCAATCAGCAAGATCCAGACTATGGAAATTCTACAGAACAAATTATTTTAGTTCTTCAACAAATAAATTGCAAAGAAAGACAAAGAGATAGAGGGAGACAGAGACACAGAAATATAGGGGAATCTGTAGATAAAAAGAGGCTTAAATATGTATCAACCAATTGTGATGCATGGACTGTATTTAGATCCTGGTTCAAACAAGCTGTAAGACTGAAAAATCCTATAGCATTTGAAAGATAATTGGGCATTTTAACACTCATTGGGTATCTTATGATATTAAGGAATTGTTAACTTTAAAATAAATAAATAAAGTCTAAATTATATATGTGTGTATATATGTGTGTTATATATAATATATATAACATATATATAATTATATAACATAATTATAATATATATAATATATAACACACACATATATACAGTATTTTTCCTATAGTATATTAATGGCATGTTCCTAGAATGTTTAAATGATTTTTGTATGGAGGGTGCAGTCCCTCCTGTAACTCCATACATTGTCAGAATTTGTCATAATTAGACACAATAATGAACCAAAGCACTGGCCTGCAGGGAGTACCTAGTCATCATGAGGAAAAGAAAAAAGAAAAGTTGAGAATTAGTCACTGATTAAATTTGTCCTCCTTTTCAAGTGAGATTCCACAGCCCTTCAATTGAAATATTAAACACTGCTTGGCAAAACTAAATACTAGATCAGTTTTTTTCATCAGCCTGGGTGGTTCCAGATGCAGGAGTGACGAGTGCCTGACTAGAAAACACTCTGCTCCCATAGCCTGGATAGGGTTGAGGAGAAGCTTCAATTACTGCTCTTGTTCTTGAGTATTTATTATCTGGACAAATTACCGCTTCCACCTAAGTTTCCTGCAGTTCTTCTTGGCAAACAGGTGAGTGTTTTTAGGGAAGTGCTGACTAAATTTTAAATTTAAAAGTCTCGATATTTTAAGTGTGTTTTCACCATTGCTCAGAAATTTTTCAGCAAAACTTCACTGAAGTTTTGTCTTTCAGAAATATTTGTCTTCATTATATTCAATGTCCTTTGGAATTTGAGTTCAAAGTTTAGTAAAACTAGTGTTCAGGAAATAGCTGAGATTTTATAAACACACCAAGCCTTCCCAAGGGTAGACTAAATTGGGGTGATTGCCCTAATCCTTCCATTGAAAGGGGCTGCTCAGCTGTAATAAAGAACTGAAGATCCCTTGGAGGACAGCAAGAGGGAGAAAAAGGAAGTGGCTCCCATGGCTGAGGAAGAGCTATGCAGACATATATAGAATTCATGGGTTTGCATATAAACCCAGATATCAGCCTCTGCCTGCCACCCACCCACCCATTCTAAGGCGACCTCTTTCCAGCATAGTTTTCCTTCGATCAGTTCCTGCATGGCATTCAAGCTGCAGCTGCTTCTCGGCACCAGGAGAGACGGTCGTTCACCACCAGCCACAGCCTGGAACCCCTGGACCATGACGCCTCCTGCTGCCTCAACATGGCTTCACCAGGTTGGTGAATGGGGCGGCCACATTTCCCTTTGCTGCCCACCCCTTTCTTTCCTTGCATCAACCATAAACCTAGCTCAGTGAGACTATTAGATTTTACTGAAATGATTGCTTGCAACAATGCAAACAATTGGCAATTAAATATTAAATATCCTGCTCTGAAAGACCTTTAGCCATTCCACTTCAATTCTTTATATGAGAAATATGTACTGATCATCTATCATATGCCAGATACTGTCATTCACTGTCAGCCACAGCTAAGCTTGGGGGTTATATTTAGTCAGGGTTAAACTGCAGATAACAGAAACCATACCAGCTAGTTTAAGCAGAGAGTGATTTGAAACAAAATTTAGATTCTCTTGAAAAAAAAAATCATTGAAAAAAGGAAGGGAATTCTTCAGGCTGAGCAAGGCAGTCACAGGAGTGTGCTGCTCAGCTCTCTCTTGGAGAAAGAACCTGCTCCAAGAAGTAGAGTCAGTTACAGCCTCCAGCTGCCACCATCAGGGTCCACCACAGCATGCACAGGAAGCCACACGCTCTCCAGAGCCTGAGCACAACAGCGGTCTAGACCATGCTATTTCTGCCTAGTGCCAAGCTCCCCTAATGAAGAGTCTTTGCTCAGAGAATCGCCATCAGCCCGGCCAAGACTTTCAAAGAGCTACACTGCACTCCTACTCCTCCCTTCCTCTCTAAATGTCAGAACTCCGTCATGGTCTGAAGCTCTCCCTGCCCACTCCTGCTGCCTCCCCCTTGGTTCTTCGCAGGCATTTGCCCCAATAAATTTCTTATACATCTAATTCCACCTTGACATCTGCTTCCCAGCCAACCTAGACTGACTCACTCCATTGCTGCCTCCGGGAACAACTCCCAGAACAATGCAATGAAACTGGTCCACCCAAGGGGCTACAGCTGCCACGGATCAGGAAGTCAGAGAACTGGGTAGCCACCACCTCAATGGCTGCGTTCACAGAACATAGTACCTCTGATGCTGTCTGAGCCACCACGTCCTGCTTCTCAACACCCACACAGTTTGGAAAAGACACCGAGGCCTCTACTCCAGTTGCCATGAGGAAAAAAAACCACCCACAGGGCCATGATTGCCAGGAAATAACAGAAACAGCAGAAATGTGCCTTCTTCCTCATCGTGTTCACTCTGGGCACCTCAGGGCACATGGTCAATGTTCAATCTCTACTGAGGTCCACTAGCAATCCAGAAGGTGCTTCTCAAAGGAATAGTTATCTGGAGAGGTTGGCAGAGCTTTGCCCAAAAGTCTAAAGGTCTGCACTAGTTAGTATTTGTCAATAGGGGCCTGCCACAGACTCTACTAGAACCATTATATGAGCTGGATCATGTTTGTCTTTTTCTTACTGATTTTAGGTATTCTATATATGTTCTGGAAATTAAGCCTATGTCAGGTTTATAGAATTAAAATTATCTTCTCCCAGGTCGTGACTTATCTTTTCATGTTATTTATGTGCTTTAAGATGAACAGAGTTATTGAGCGGCCAGGTGGCTCAGTTGGTTAGAACGTGTCCTCTTAACAACAAGGTTGCTGGTTCGACTCCCACATGGGATGGTGGGCTGCGCCCCCCACAACTAGATTGAAAGTGCTCTTAACAACAAGGTTGCTGGTTCGACTCCCACATGGGATGGTGGGCTCTGCCCCCCGCAACTAGATAGAAAATAGCAACTGGACTTGGAGCTGAGCTGTGCCATCCACAACTAGGATTGAAGGGCAACAACTTGACTTAGAGCTGATGGGTCCTGGGAAAAACACACTGTTCCCCAATAAAGTTAAAAAAAATTTTTTTAATA
>NW_017731627.1:1513777-1516940 GCF_001890085.2 Hipposideros armiger
TTATAGCCTGAAACCTTGGCGAGTTTTTAAGCTAGAATTCAGGTCTTAGAGAGCAGCACCTGCTGGCAAACTGTGATACTGCAGCCCACCTGGTCAGGAAGAAATGAGAAGGACAGTGTGGTCAGTGAAAATCCCAGGGTCCCAGAAGCAGTCCTACATTCATACGGAGGGAACAATCCTCTCTCCCACCTCTCAGTCACCCCCCCAGTCGCCAAGATCTGCAGATTTGCCTCCTAAACAGCTCTCAGGGTCTTCCACATTTCACCCCATGCTCAGTACAGGCCACCATCTTTTATTGCCTGGATTCGAGAAACAGTCTCCTAAGTAATTTCCCAGATTCCAATCTATTCTTCACACAGTTGCCATGGAGTCCTTTTTATACAGCACCATTACAATCACATCACTCCCTGCTCAGTAGTTTCTCATTAAAGAGGTAAATCTTTTAGTATAGAATTAACTGATTCTTCTCTTCACCGTAGTTGTCCTTCTTCTTTCCCAGCATTATCTCTCTACATAGCCTCCCTCTGTTCTGTACTCTAGCCACACTGAAACCCATGAATTCAGAAAATGGCGTTCAAAAAGTAAAACCAAAGACCTGTGCTGGCTCTTAAAAATACAACAGACTACCAAAAGTTGCCTTTCTGACCTTGATAAGTATTTTGACTAATAAATGACTTTCTGATCTGCTCATGCCAAAATACTGATCAAAATCTAGCCATGCATTCAATGGAGTTAAATCTAGAACATTTCCCATTCTGCAAAANTCATTTATACGTGGATTCTAAGGAACTGAATGGATGGGAGAAGTGGATGGAGAACAGAGTTATTTTTAATACAGTTGAATTTATCAGTCTTTCCTCTATGGCTCATGCTTTTTGTATCTTGTTTTAAAAGTCTTTCCAACTCTAAGGGCATAAAGATATTCTCCAATATTTTTTGTTAAAGTTTTAAGCTTTTACCTTTAACATTTAAGTTCTAACCTTTCTAGAATTGATTTTTGTGTGTGGTATAAGTAGTGATCCATTTTTTTCCCATAAAACAGCCAATTTTCCCAGCACTTTTCATTGAATACTCTGTTTTTCACCACTGTTTCAAAATATACCACTTTTATTATATCTGTCCATATCTGGATGGGTCTGTTTCTAGACTCTGTTCTGTTATATTGACCTATTAATCTGCCCGTGCACCAATACCACATTGTCTAAAAAATATATGCTACACAGTAAATGCCCCCATCTCATTGTTCCTTAGGAATGTATTTGCCATTCTTGACTCTTTGCTTCTCAATTTAAATTTTAGAGTAAGTTTTTCAAAATTCACAAAAACTCCTTTTAGTTTTCTTAATGGAACTTTATTGAATCTATTAATCAATTTGGGGAAAAATTACTTCTTAATGATATTGAGTCTTTCTATCCTTCAAAATGATATGACTCTACATTTTTTAATGTCTTTCAATAAAGTTTTATGATTTTCTCCATAAAGGTACCACATATATTTGATGCAATTTATACTTAAATACCCTTTACTTTGTTAACTATTATAAAGGTTAGATGTTAAAATCTTGTTTTTTAATTGTTTGCTGTTGATGCACAGAAATGCATTTGATTTTTGTGTAATAGTTTTATATCCAGTAACCTTGTAAAATTCTTTTATTAATCTAATAATTTGCCTCGGAGGTTAAACAATCATATCATTTGAAAATAATTACAATTGACTACATCCTTTCAAATTTTTGTTTTTTTTATTTATTTTTCTTGGCCTGTTATACTGGATAAGATATCTGGTCAAAATTAAATAGAATGGTGATAACATACATTCTTATCTTTTAAACAGAATGTTTTTAACAATTCATCATTAAGTATTGTGCCATTATTCACCTCTTGTCTCTCAGCCCAGACCCACCCCTTTATACTCTGCTCTGTAATGCCAAGGCTAGGGACCTGCCTACTACATTTCCCAGACACCAGCTTGTTCTTAGATTCTGCCAATAAGAGGTACTGATGGGAGACTGGGAGGCAGGAAGAGAGGAGAAGGGAGTCTCTGTTTTCTAGCTCCTGTTGCTATTCTTCCTACAGCAACAAACAGCTTCAGCTCTCTAAGACTTTTGACACTCCAAGTGCCAAACCCCTGGGTGCCCCCTCAGGGATAAAACACTAGTTCTATAGTACAACCTGAACAATCACCAGCTGCATGGGCCCCCTAAGAGCCAGAAGGTGGCTTCCCTTAGAAGTATAAGATATACAAGCTTCATAAAATACATCGAGACTATTCCCTTTTTCCTATTTCTAGAATAGTGTGAATATAATTAGTAATCTTCTACTTGAATTTTCAATAGAACTCGCCAGTAAAACCATCTGGCATAGTATTTTCTTTGAGGGAAGATGTTAAACTACTACTAATTTAATTTCTTGAGTCATTATAAGATCATTTAGGTTTTCTGCCTTTTCATAAGATTCTTCAGAGCTTTTCAAGAAAAGTGTCCATTTTAGCTAAAAATTTTATAAGCAAAATGTTGTTCATTATATTCTTAAACTTTCTTTCAATCATCACATCATCTGTGGTGATGCTCTCTTTTTCATTCCAAATAATTTCTACTTATTTCTTCTCTCCCTTTTGATCGCTCTTACCAGATATTTGTAAGTTTTATTAATCTTTTCAAGAATGCAACTTTTGACTTTTTTGATACTTTCTGTGATACCTTTGTTTTCTGTTTCATTAAATATGCTATCTTGAGAGGACTCAAATTAGAAAAATCAGGAATGAAAGAGACGAAGTGACAACAGACACCACAGAAATTTAAAAAAAAATTAAGAAATTACTATGAGCAACTATATGCCAACAAATTTGACAATCTGGAAGAAATTGATAATTTTCTAGAAGTATACAACCTTCCAAAGCTAACTCTAGAAGAAACAGAAAATCTGAGTAGACTGATTACTACCAATAAAATTGAATCAGTAATCAACAAGCTCCCAAAAAACAAAAGTCCTGGACCAGATGGCTTCACAAGTAAATTTTACCAAACATTCAAAAAAGAATTATCACCTATTCTTCTCAAACTATTCCAAAAAATCCAGAAGGAGGGAAGGCTCCCAAACTCTTTCTATGAGGCCACTATCACCCTGATTCCAAAACCAGACAAAGACAGTACAAAAAAAGAAAA
>NW_017731627.1:1520156-1523698 GCF_001890085.2 Hipposideros armiger
GATTTTGGATACTTTTAAGCGTTACACAGTCCATATTAAAAATTCTGTACAAAATTATTCATTCCTGCCAATTACACTCACTTTCTACTTCTGTTTATTACTCTTCTGGCTGAAAATGGCCTTTCTTACTTAACCTTAGTTCCCTGTGTCTTATTGGCTCCAAAATAATTATATTTTATGCTACAACTTCTCCCATTTTCTTCTCAGCCAGATGGGATTTGAGGCAGAGCATTTAGAAAAATCCATTTACCTGTGGTTTTTGCTTTTATTTATTTGAGGTTAATATTTTACAATTTGGAGGTTAATAAATACAATTTTAAATGTAATAGTTTTACTTCTCCTTATTTTAAGAAAACTTTTTTCTTGAGATAAAAATGGAAATTTTTCAATCAATGTCCCACTGAATGTCAAGCTAAAGAGTCACATATATCTTGACTCTCTCCTTCCTGCAATTGTCTATTCTGATGTGACTATACAGAGTATGTGATGGGAAAAAATTTTTCTCCTTCCCAATGTGTTAATTAGATATCTCTATTGAAGACAGGCAAAAGCATAATAGGTGCTTTCAAAATAGGCATGTCTTGTACCATAAATCAAAATGTACAGTTAAAGAAAATGGTATGCTTTTGGTATAAATAATGATTTATTCAACTATTATAATGTAACTTCAAGGTAGTAGAAACAGAAATTGATTTGAGTCAGAAAACTTGGTCCAAATCCGTGACCCTGTTTACCTGCTGGGTGGCCCTGGGCAAGTCTTTTAAACTCTCTGATCAGGTCTCCCTGCTCATGGCTCTGTGAGGATTAATGCGATCAGTGATGCTGTGTGGAAATGGGATGTAATAAATGTCACTGTCTTCATTTTTCTAAATCAAATTAAGTCTGGCCCTCTCCCTTCCATGGACACTGTTGGTGTCCTTCCCAACATCCACTCCAGGGCTCCACCTTCCTAACCTAATTTCTTCCAGAGGTCCACCTTTCTCCCAGCCTCAGCCCCGCCCCAGCCACACCCCCAGCCCAGCTGAGTGAATCCTAACTGGTCCTAACAGAATACCTTGCCAGTAAATGGACTGGGAAGGAGCATGGGGTTCAATTTTGGCTTCAGACATGCAGAGAAGCTGTGAAGCTTCTGGAAAACATTTTCTCTGTCTTTGAAAGAGACACAGAAAGAGATCATCTCTTCTCCATTGGCTACAAGCATGTGTAGATGTAGAACGAGGCGGCGACTTGCAACCTTGAGGGAACATGGCCCGAGGACAAGATCAATGAGTTGGAGATGGCAGAGAAGAATCCGAGTCCTCGGTGGCATTTTTATCCACAGGGTTAACTAACTCTTTAGCCACCCTGCCTTTGCACTTCATGTTGTCTACAGTAATAAAGTCCTTTATTATTTAGCTAGCTGAATCCAAGTTTTTGTTGTTTGTCACTAAAGACATTGTAACTGCTACATACCCCAGTGTTCCAAGTTCAGCCAGAAGTCTAATACTAGTCATTTTAAGAATCCCCTACCTGTTGGATCCCCTACCTTATGAGGCCTAGTAGAGTTAGGGTTTATGGTGGTCACCAATGCTTAACAGCAGAATTAATATGATCACTGATGCTATATGGAAATGGAATGTAATAATGACCAGGCCCTTGAGATCCATTCAAGAGTGGCCAGCTCCACTGACAGTTTCACTCCCTCTATAACAAGTTTGTCCAAAGGGATGATCACTGAGGTTCCCAAAGCTTCAGTCTAAAAGGGACCTTACATAGCCATCACCATGTGTGTCAGGCAAAATTTTGACCCTCATGACCTTCCTTTATTGGTGTGATACTTGTGTATGTTACATTATATGGTGAAAGGGACTTTACAGATGGAATTAAGGTTACAGACTTTAAAATAAGGACATTATCCTGGATTACCCAGTGGGCCCAATGTAATCACATGAGCCTTTAAAAGTGGAAGAGAAGGCAGAAATGTTCATCAGAGAGATGAGACAGAAGAGGCACGAGAGATTCAAAGTGTGAGAGGGACTCTACCCACCATCACTGGCTTTGAAGATAGAGGAAAGGAACCATGAGCCAAGGAACGCAGGCAGCCTATACACTCTAACAGCCCTCAGCTAACAGCCAGCAAGGAAATGGGGACCTGTCCTACAACCACAAGGAAATGAATTCTGCCAAAAACTTGAATGACAAGGAAATGGGCCCTCCCCCAAAGCCTCCAGAAAAGAAAGTAACCCTGCCAACACCTTGATTTTAGCCTCACGAGACTCAGGTGAGCCCACCACACTTCTGGCATAGGGGGCTGTAACATAATAAATTTGTGTTGTTTTAAGTCACCAAGTTTGTGGTAATTTGCTACAGCAGCAACAGAAAATTACTACACCACATGTGATTCTGCCACGTCCAGCTCCAAGAGGCTCAGCTATCTGTCACCCTCAGAATCACCAACCCTCCATTGCTCTTGGGAGAACAATCCACACCTATGGTAAAGCAAGCCATTCTCCTCCTCTACTCTTGAAGCATAAATGCCCCAACTACCCTACAGTCACAAATAAATGATTACACACACACACACACACACACACACACACACACACACACACACACACACACTNATTGAAAATGGGCAGCCAAGACCCCGCCTCTTTGTTCAAGAGGCTCTAATGACTTCAGCACCTTTTTTTCCCCTTGTTATAGCATGATGGCTTCTGAATTATTTATGGGTATATTCTCCTTGCAGGCAGCCTTCAAATGATTATCTTTGCCCCAACAATAGAAACATGGCCAACTTTCCTCCTTGCATCTATTCAATGGCCCTATAAGCAGCTATATTATGGATGTAGGCATTGTTCCTTTATCTCTGGTGACCCATTATCATTATCTGAAAGCTGCACTGATGGGATTCCTTCTGCCCTGAGCAATGAAGCCCCAAAAAGGGTCCTATACTAATAGTTGTTTCTTTATCAATTAAAGCTTACAAATAACCACTTCAAATGTCTTAAGCTAAAACAGTATCCTTTTTCAATTCATCTATCAAGCTTATTATCAATGAATCTACTAACCTTGCTGGAATAAAATGACTACCATAACTGATTAAATGAATGTGTTAGAAGATAGTTGATTGAAATCTAAATCGCATATCAAAGAACTTCCTTTTAATCATGCATCTTTCCTGATGACATGCTGTGGGAGTGGGACTAAGCAGACATGACACAATAAAGTGGAGGGAGAAAGGAGCTACAGAACAATGTCTCAGTTTGGTGATTTAGCAGCTATGTGAACTTGGGCACATTAATTAACCTCCCTGAACCTGGATTTCTTCATCTGTAAAATGGGGATAAAACGACCTACCTCAAAATGTTGGTGTGAGGACTAAATTAATTAAAATATATAAATTAAAATGGGTACTCAATAAGTAAATGCTCTCTTCCCGTTTCCTCCCAGTCTAGGAGAAAAATCCTTCTTGAAAGCAGTAATACAATCATGCTGATGTCTGTGAAATGAAAATTCAGAACTTTTCTTTTTGAGGGATCAACATTTCAACAATGGACCAC
>NW_017731627.1:1529873-1548554 GCF_001890085.2 Hipposideros armiger
CGGATCCCACATATGAGGGCCAGTGACACTGCCCTCTACAGCTAAGATGCTGAACAACAGCTCAACCTGGAGCTGGGCTGCTGTGGGTCGCCGGCGACAGCATAGGCTGCAGTCCCCTGCTGCAGTGGGCTGCCATAAGCTACCATGTGTAGCCGGCAGCCAGCGTGAGCAGCCAGCAGCCGCTGTGAGCAGCCAGCAGCCGCCGTGAGCGGCCGTCCAGAGGCCAGCGACTGATCTGCCTCGCCTGGGAAGAGCTCAATGATGGTGCCAACTTTGGCCAGTGAAGTGACATCCTCCACAACTAGACTGAAGAACAAAAAAACAACAGCAACTTGTCTGTTCCCCTTCCCCCGATTCCCCAGTGCTGCTCCCCTCCCCCAATTTCCCAATAAAATCTTTTTTTAAATAAATAAATAAATAAAAAGAATGTTAGCTTTGACTTAAACAAAATAAATCTTTGCACCCAAGGTAGTTTCGGCTGTTTTTCCTCTATCCCTTCCCACTCACAAAAAAAAAAAAAACCCACAACACAAAACCCACACCCCTGACTGTCTTACAGTATCATCTGATATTATTGACCAAACGTTCCATACGTGCAGTGGGCTTTATGTTAGCCTGCTAACAGGCTACCACATTCAAGTTGAATGGCCCATTGGCTGCTTTTTAATGACCTTTACAGTGTTCACATTTTTCTTCATGTGACTGAGCCTATCAGTCTTTCTGACAGTGAAAACCCTAATCACCGATTGATTTCTGTTTATGTATATGTGTATATACACATACACACACATATATAGACATATATGTATACATATAATATAACATATATATAATATAACAGTTATATTATTGCTTGTGTGTGCATATTAATGTTACTATATGTACATCTAATCTACTTATATTGCTATTTGTGAGTAAATATTATTTGCATATAGCATATATTAATACATCTTTTTTCTGCATTATCTTTGTTTCTCAAAGCCTGGTCTGGAAATTAAAAATGAGGTCACACTGACAATGCACAGCATTTCTTCCTTCATACACTGTTGGTAGCACCTCCAGTCCCCTTACGGGTCTCTCCCGTTATTTCTAGGAGCTGGGGGGGTGTCCTGTGTGTGCTCAGGAGCTCAGCCCTCTCAGTGACCATGTAGTAATAACTGTTATTGAGACTTCCAGGGGTCATGGAGGCCCTAACAGTGCCTTGTGGCTGTTACTGGTATCGTAATCCCACTGAGGTCCTCAAAGTCACTCAGCCAATACCACAGTGCCCTAAAGCTATCCTGCAGGACCAAACCTGCTGCATATTCTGCTAATGACACTAAATCAATGGTTCCCCAGAACAGCAGCATCACCCTGTAACTCGTGCCACATTAGGATGTGGCCACTTTTGGCAGAGGCTCTAATACCAAGGTCCCCAACGCAGTTCTCCCAAGTGTTCCTGGTATCTTCCAAATAATTTAATGAACTGTAATTGCAGGTTCCCCTTTCAAGGACACAGTACACAGGGGTAGGGGCAGAGGGCAATCTGAGTGACAGAACACTGGACTCCAAGAGACCTCTGCCGCCCAGGATTGAAATGTGTTTACTGCATAAAACTATGTGCCCGACTCCCTCTTGGACCATAGAAGCAGAGAGATTTGAAGATGCTACACTGCCGGCTCTGAAGGTGGAGGAAGAGACTACAAACCAAGAAATCCAGTTGGCCTCTAGTAGCTAGAAAAGACAAAGAATCGGATTCTCTTCCAGTGCCTCCAGAAGGAACACAACCCTATTGATACCTTGATTTTAGTCCAGTGAAAGCCCTTTAAGACTGCTGACCTCCAGGATTGTAAGATAATAAGTCTGCGTTCTTTTAAACCACTAAATTTATAGTAATTTGTTACAGTATCAATAGGAAACTAATACTCCATATAATCCAAATTAAGTCTCTATAGTCTCAATATCTTCCCCCTAAACCTTCGATTGCAAAATTCCACAGTTTAGAGGCACAGATTACACATATTGTGTCAGTTTACATACTGTCAGTTAGGGTGCCTTTGGCTGCTAGTAATAGAAAACTCAACTCAAAATGGCTTAAACAATGGGGAAAAGATATTACCTTACATAAGAAGAAGTCCAAAGGTAAAGTAGCTCCAGTGTTGATTAATCTCACTGATGTCATCAAAGAACCAAGTTCTTTCCATATCATTTCTTTGACATCTTGATGTGTTAGCTTTGTTCTCAGAGTAGCTCCTTTCCTGGTTACAAGACAGTTGCAATTCCAAACATGACAACATCCAGGAGAAAAGGAAAACTCTTTCACAGAATCCCTCTAGAAGACTTCTCCTCACATCTCATTGGCCAAAATTGGGTTATATGACCCTTCTTAAACCAATCCCTGGCAAGGGGGCACGCCCACAATTGGTATAACCAGGATTTACCCCACAACATATGAAGGTTAACACTCAAGCAAAACTGGGCTCTAGTGTAAAATAAGATGGGGATAATGGGTGTCGTCTAGGCATCAATAGTGTCTACTAGATATATGGTTTCTCATTCAGTTCTCATAATCACACCAAATCTCACATTCCACATATATAGATGGAAAAGCCAAGAGTCTGAGAGATTAGGTGACTTGCCTAAGGCTACCCAGCTCATAAACTGTAGAACTGAGATATGATTCCAGGTGAGTCGGAGTTCAGGGCTTCAAAACTGCTGCAAAGTGTTGCTTGATTTCCACTCAGCTATGGAAGAGTGTGGTCTTGGACACTGAAATAAATACCTCCTCATCTGGGACTGTCAATCTAGGAGTACAGAAAGAGTGATATGGAAAACAACACTTCCTTTGGAGTTGTTAAGTGTAACTACTAAACATTGTGAAAACAACAGCCTCTTTCTGTCCCTTTTCCCTGATGGATTCAGGGATCACACAGAAACTTGCCAGTTATTGGGCTGGCTACAACCTAAGGAAGTCCTGTCTACTGTCTGAGAGAGTTGCTCTGAATTTAGTCTTTAATCATAGCAGTTAATGACTTAGGTATAATGAAACTGGCTTCAAAGTAAAATGTGTTTATGCAGGTTGAAAGATGGAGTCAAGTTATCAGTGCCCTATCTTCTTTTCTAAGGGAGGTGGTAAAAGCTGGGCCTGTCTGGGTACAGCACCCTGAAGACTTGCATGAGCTAGAAGGCTGTAGAGAATAATGTTAAGAACAGAGACCATGGAACCTGACATGAGTTCAAACCCTGGCTATGCCACTAGCTGCATGACCTTGGGTGAGTCACCTGGCTTCCTTATGCCCCATTTGTACAATGCAGATGGCACCAACAAGGACAATATAGGCATATGCGCCCTGCCAGCTAGCTGAAGTATATGGCATGGCTTCCCCACCAAGCATGTGTCGATTTCACAGGGGAAAACAGAGGAATTCCAGGTACCAAACACAATCACCAAGAAAGCGTCCAGGTAAGGAGACACCACAGGGATAATCAAGGGAAAGGCCACCTCTCAGGAACTTCAGATTGTGCCAAAGAGTTGGTTCCTGGTGACGGGACAGTCATAACCATTTCTAAATCTGCTGGCCTTTCTGTAGTTATACTGGGCAGTCATTATAAATAACTGGAACAGACATGGAAGGGTAGCGGGACCAAAAGAAGTTGCCTCCTGACAGCAATTTCATATGTAGCAAGGTTGCAAATTTACTTATACTACACTCATAATCCCAAGAAAATGAATCTTCGTTCCTTATCAATTAAGCTGTCTTACAAATTCCCCACTTCCTTTGCAAGCAGAAAGAGGGAACTAGAATTTTTAGTTCAGTCCTATAATCTCAGGCCAATCCCAAAATCTCAACAGAGTCCTTAGATAGTTTGATGTCTTTTGGATGTGTTCAGTCTTTCAGATGTCCTTGATTCCTCTCTTCCTCAGGATGATGTTCAAGGAAGGGAAGGGATCCTCGGTTCCACATGTTGTCCCCTGCTGCAGAATGCCTAGACTGGGTTTGCTCCTGGCCCTTTAAGGAGCAGCCAGCATCTGGAGGGGTACTAGGGTCTCCTGCAGAAGCCCGTGCCTAAGCTGAGTTAGGCCAGCCTCTTGTGGCTCCGCAGTGGCCTGGTGGTGCTCCCTGGCTGACTGGCTTCAGCTCTGCTGTGTCCTTCATTGCCCACTGGCCTATGTGGCTGAGGGGGTCACCCTCCTCTTGCCATGCCAGACGCCAAGCAGGCCAGGCAGGCCCTGTGGTTCGCATTCAGTTCTCTTCCCTATCCCCCTTGGGGTGGGGGTAGACATGTGGACACTTCAGGTCTCCTCCACACCACATGAACTGATGCAGGAACTGCCTGGGTGAAGAGGATAATCTAGTCACCTCCAGAGTTCCAAACCTAAACTGAAGGTCCTTGAAGGTCTTATCCAGCACACCCACTTCCCACCCCTACTGTCTCTCATGCCTCTCTTTCTCCTCCCAGGTCCCTGGCCAGAGGGGTAAACTTGCACTTACATCTCTTTCCTCTCTTGCTGGGACCTGCCCATAGTTCGTCACTTTCTCCACCTCCTTCCAGGTTCCAGGCTCATGGCTAAGTATTACTGGAGTGTGGAATTCAGGACAGAAAAAGATCATCTTACCAATAACATGAGTTGAATTTGAACCTTTATCATAAATATGAAACTCATAATGCTGAGAAGAAAAGATCTCTATCAAATTCTCAGGGAGCGCCCTTAAAAACAAGCAAGGAGGGCCGGCCGAGTGGAGCGATGGTTAAGAACTGGCTTGGGACGCCAGAGGGCCCCGGTACGGATCCCACATATGAGGGCCAGTGACACTGCCCCCTACAGCTAAGATGCTGAACAACAACTCAACCTGGAGCTGGGCTGCCGTGAGTCGCCGGCGATGGGTAGGCTGCAGCCCCTGTGGCAGTGGGTTGCCATGGGCTACCGTATGTAGCCAGCAGCCAGAGTGAGCGGCCAGCAGCCGCAGTGAGCGGCCGTCCAGAGGCCGGCGACTGATGTGCCTCGCTCGGGAAGAGTGCAATGATGGTGTCGACTTGGGCCAGTGAAGCACCATCCTCCACAACTAGACTGAAGAACAAAAGGACAGCAACTTGTCTGTTCCCCTTCCCCCAATTCCCAAGCACTGTTCCCCTCCCCCCAATTCCCCAATAAAAATCTTTAAAAAAAAAAACAAGCAAGGAATGATTGAGGGTGTTCTTGTATAAACACAATACAGATAGCATTTGAATTTGTACATAATTGGGATGCATGAGTATATCTATAGCAACAAGGTGTGCAAAACTTGTGATTCCCCAGACTTTGACCACAGGAGAACAGGATGTGACTGTTATGCTAATGCGCTCATTAATATCATGAATATAATTAACAAATGAAGTTGATTATCACTTGCAAGCATTCATTACAAAGAGATAAGTTGCTGTGCTCCTACCACACAACTAACTATTATGCTGTCTTTGTCCAGACTTTGTCTTTTCATCTTTGCTCATTTATTACCACTAAATGGATAAATGCCTAGGAATGTGGGCTCAGCTCATTACTTATATATATTACCTTGATTATAATTTGACCTCATGCACATTTCAGTTAGAAGAACCCAACAAAATATCACTTCTATTTATAGCACAGCCTCATCTGCCAAGTCTACAGAGAAATAGCATCCTAATTGGAAAGAATAAAAGGTTACTTTTGCGTGTAAACTGCACATTCATTTAGTCATCGATTTTATTTCTTTCCAATTATCAGTGGTTGTGCTATTTCTAGTAGCTTGCCTATAGTTGTTGTTTTTCCTCCTAATAACTCCTGAGAAATGGAAACCCTAATGATCAGATCAGTAGATTGGGAAGCTGTAGTTTTAATGTGTGGTTTATTGGAGCCATCAAAAATTAAGAAATATTCAGGATTCAAACTTCAACTCCCATAAGACTGTGGTTCTGAGGCCAAAGGCCTATTTTCACATGACTTCTTCACTATCTGTGTCATAAGATGTGTATCTTCTTTGCAGTTTAAAGTGAAATAATGCTCTTGCCAGTACATCCAAAATTAAATATACATCTTGTCACCAGCAGCTTTTCTTGCTACCCATCCATAAGAACTAAAGTCATGGTTCCCAGCTGTGGGTTTTAAACTCTTGAAGAAAAAGAGGAAGCTGTTGTCTCCTGGGAACTGTCCCAGTCACCAGTCCTTAGCCTCAACACACAGCCTCCTTGTCCTCTCCCCCAGCCCAGCCCATCCCATCCTGCCTCCCATTCACTGAATCACCCTTTGTATTAGTCTGTTCAGGGTGCAATAATAAAATATCATACACACTGGATGGCTTAAACAAACATTATTTTCCCACAGTTCTGGAGGCTGAAATGGAAGTATCAGATCAGGGTGCCAGCATGGTTGGTCTCTGGCGAGAGCTCTCTTCTTTGGTTGCAGACAGTTGTCTTCTCACTATGTCTTCACATGGTGGAGAGAAAGCTCTGATGTCTCCAACTCTTCTCGTAAGGGCATTGGTTATGTCAGGTCAAGGCTCCACCTTTATGACCTCATTTAACCTCAATCACCCCTGTAAAGGTCCTATGTACAATATAGTCACCTGGGGGTTAGGGTCTCATCATACAAATTTGGGGTGGGGTTACAATTCAGTCCATGCCCACCCTGGATGGCACACTGATTCACCAGGATACACTATTCTTCCCAACACACATAAAAAGGTTTGAGGGAGCTGTGTGGGGGAGTGGTAGATGGGTAGCAAGACTCACCCATTCACCAGGCTGTATCATTTTTGCCTTTTGTCTCCTGAAATAGCTTCTCCAGGTGATCCCTTGCAGAGGCAAAGACAGAAATTTCTCAGGGAAGTTGTAAGGATGAATGGAGTATGGAAGGGGCCGTTGAGCCAAAAGAGGTGGCTGTGGTTATCTAAGCAAAGGATGGAAGGATAGACACAGTGCTGGCCTGAAGAGTGGACTGTCTCCTGGATCATGATCTGAAAAACCTGTTAAAAATACCTCCCTCATCGGCCTATTGTTGGAACTGAAACTTCACTATTAGAGATGAAGTTTTTATTCCATTGAGATAAGGAAACTTCACCATTAGAGATGAAGTTTTTATCCCACTGAAACAAGGAAACAAGAGTCGGTGTAATTGTCAGCTAATAGAAAATAGAGGGAGAAGAAAGGACCATTTCTTATCATTTTTTCCCAGATTATAAGAACCTCAGGAGAAGGAACAGCATTTTGCTCACTTTTGAACCCCCACTGCACCTAGTGCGGTGCCTTGCACAAAAGTGGGTGCTCAGTAAAAAGTATGTCCTGAGTGACTGGATATTACCCAAACGATTTGCATTCCTTTCACGTCCACGTGCCAAGTGCTGAGTAGAACCTATTATCTTTACTGTTATTTATGTCACTGAGTATATTTGTCTATTTTGTTTTCACTGCCGGAGCCAAACTGATAGTGGATGCCATACAAGGCCAAGCAATAAAACAACCTAAATAGTCACATACTAGCATTCACTTCTTTCTAGGCTTCTCCCCACTTTGTGAATATGTTAAATAGAATACAAGCTAGTTTCTGTTTAGTGTGGATATATAACTGGAAATTATTCTGGGCCACAGTAAAAGCACAACTGGTGTGCTATTCACACTGCAAATAAATTTGTTCTTTAGCATTCCAACCATGAATTCATTTACTATATTTTCTGATTGTTCTTATATCAAACAGCTAAATTTTCTGTCTTCTTCAATTTGCAGTATTGGAAGTATTTTTGTTTTGAAATTGCGTCTCTTACTAGAAGAGTTGCCACCGAAACAATGAACAAAATAACAGGTCAGAAGGGGGTCTTGCCCTGAGGAACAGACTTGTAGTGTCACCTGATGGAGAGACGGGGCAGCAGGGGAAGGATGTCAGGATTTGTACTTCACACAGGCCTGACCAGAGGGCTCCTCTCTAAATTCTGATATATCTGCTTCGTGACCTAGCCAAGGCACATCTGGTTGTAACGAAGGAACAGAATCCCCTTCAAATTAGCTCAAGAAAGGGGGCTCTGTTCAAAAGATACATCTCTTGTGGAATTAATGGAAAAGCAGAGCAAAAATAAAACCAGACCAGAGAGGACAAAACTAGAACTTGTCTGGGACCTTGTGCAGCACGAGTTCCCTGACCTTCACACCAGCATCACATTTAAGGTGCCTGAGCTCTTAATTCCCTCTGTCTCTGTGACTTAGTCCCTTGCTATGCCAAGTGTGGCCCTAGGACCAGCAACATTGCATCACCTGAACTTGTTAGAATACAGACTCTCATGATCTACCCAGCTCTATGGAATCAGGGTCTGTATTTTAGCAAGATCCTCAAATGAGGAGAGAGGGAGAGAGAGAGAGAGAGAGAGAGAGAGAGGGATTATGAGAATATAATGGGCTGACTGCTTGGCAGTGGGCTGTCCATCCCTAAGGCAAGAGGCCACCGCTGACTGAATCCTGGTGGGTGGGAGTGGATGAACCAAAGGCCATGGGCTTGAGGAGTTAGGTATAGCAGACAAATTGGCTCTATTGCGTATTTGAAATGTGTTTCTGAGCTGAGTTTAACCTGAGTACATTTGGAGTGTTTAGCTCCCAAAAGAGTCTGTACTGGGGGCTGGTTGTTACCGCCTTTATGCACATCTCCCGAAATTAGGAATCCTTGTCTCTCAGGCGACTAGAAATGTCAGGTGTCATTAGCAGAGTGAACGTTTGGTCCTTTACAAGCACTCCTGTTACACCAAAAATAAAAAAATAAATATATTCAATACACATATAAAACTAAAGGACAAATGGAGAGCTTGACAATTCTTACCAGTTCAGTGATCCAGTAATGAGCTCTCACAACCTCTTCTTCTGTAAAGTCCAAATATCTCTAAAGCAGTATCTTCACTGATACTTTAATGTCGGGCAGTGGCTTCCATACCTGGAGGTAGAGAACAGAGCTGTATGTCATTTTTCTCCTCAGGGTTTAAACCTAACTTGAGGAAACCAGTCTGTGGGTGACTAACTAAGTCATAGATTTCTTTTTTTCACAATAGCATGTACCTGGCATTTTCTGATTAAATCTCCAAGCAGATTAAAAATGAGACAAAATAATAATAAACATTTTTTTCCTGCCTTGAGGAGCTTAAAACTGGCTGGGGAAGCCACCAGGGAAGCTCCTGAGTTGGGACACATGCCAAAAGAGAGAGGAAGGCTGCGGACACAAGGGTCTGAAATAGGATCGGCACAGTTTTCTCTCTCTTTACCTGTCTCCCCTCATACAACAGCCAACCTTTCTATGCTCTAGCTTTCAGCACACAGAAATTTCTGGTTCTTATCTACTAGCAGCCATAAATACAGAAACCCCTCCAGAATCACAGACTCAGGATTCCTTCTAGCACCCATTTACTGTGTCCTGCTAATCAACACACATTCATGGGTCCTGCTCCCTGGTGCTGGCCAGCCTGGGCCCTGCCCAGAGTTCCTGGGGCTCCTGCCCTGAGCAACCTTTCTTGTTAAAAGAGACACTGGTAACTCACCTTTGTGAAGAATGCTCAGATCAGCCATGAAGTAAAGAGAGATTAGGACCGAACAGAGGCTGTCCCTCCTGGTGTCATTTTATAAATAAACATAAGTATAAGGAAACAGAGGCAAAGAGAATGTCAAAGAAAAAGTTTATTAAAACAGGTGCCCAGAGCAGCATCTGCAGGTAGATGCTTTCACAAACCATGTAATTCCGATGTGGGTTTCTTTTTCTTTTTTTTTTTTTTTTTTATTGGGGCATCAGGGGAGGAAACAGCATTGGGGAATTGGGGAAGGGGAACACACAAGCTGTTGTCCTTTTGTTCTTCAGTCTAGTTGTGGAGGACGTCGCTTCACTGGTCCATGTTGGTATTGTGATCATTGCACTCTCTCCAGGTGAGGCAGATCAATTGCTGGCCATTGGAAGGCCCTCACGGTGCAGCTCACGTTGCAGGCCGCTCATACTGGCTGCCAGCCACTCACAGTAGCTTATGGCAGCCCACTGCAGTCCTGCTGCAGCCTACGCCGTCGCCAGCAACTCACGGCAGCCCAGCTTCAGGTAGAGCTGTTGTTCACCATCTTAGCTATAGAGGGCACAGCGTCACTGGCCCATGTGGAAATCAAACCGGCGGCCCTGTTGCTCAGAGCTCGCGCTCCCAAGCCAACTCTTAACCAACGAGCCACTCGGCCGACCCTGATGTGGGTTTCTAACATGTGCCAAGAGGTGGGCACCTGACTCGGGATGAGCCAGTCATAAAGTTTCAGCCCTCAGTCACTGGGACTGGTCCAGAAATAGATATGTGACCCAAGTCAAGTCAATCAGAATTCTATGCTGGGTTTTTTCCAAACGTAAGCTGAAAAAAGAGAACATTTTGTTCTATATTTTCTAGCCTCTTGAGCTAATTTCAAGGGTCTTGGAACTCTCTGGTCTTGGAACTATAAATATCTGAAGCTCGAGCTACAGCGACAATGGCTCTAGCCACATGAAAAGCCAGTTCAAGCAAACAAGCTGATGCTCAAAAAAGCCAAGATAACAATGAAGAGTAGGAGTCTTCAAGATGTTCAAGTTCCCAGATCCACTCCTGCCCTTTTCTGCTTTCCCCAGTTCAAATTCAGTTTCTTTAATTGCCACCAAGGGAGCCCTAGCTAATACACCCATCCCTTCTCCTGCTGCTATAGCTTCCCTCAGTGAACCTCCCCCCTCCTTTTAAAGTAGAAATGGCTCCTTAGAAGCAAGCAGAATTGAGAGACTGTACAGAGTCATACCACAATGTAATAAGAAGATTTGAAGGGATAAGAAAAGAAGAAGAAAAAAAAAATAGAGGTAACTGTCAAAGCATTTTCTGTCAAGATCAAATTGCCATTTTTAGACAAATCTTTATTATTAATGGAATATAATATTCCTGGATTCTTCTATTTACATGGATTACACATACCACACTCACACTCACATCTGTGTGTGCAACAAGCCAGGGGGCGTCCTGTATTCATACTACAGAGAACATTCAGGAGGTCCTTGGCAATACAGAGTATGAAGGATTGAACTGGACATCAGAGACCATGTGACCTTGGTGCCCAGTCACTTCACCACCCCAAATAGCCAAAACAATGTTGAAAAACAAAAACAAAGCTGGAGGACTCAGGCTTCCTGATTTCAAAAGTCACTACAAAGCTACAAAAATCAAAACAGTGTGGTAGTGACTTAAAGACAGACATATAGACCAATGGAATAGAATAGAGAGCTCAGAAATAAACCCTTACATATATAGTCAAGTGATATTTGACAAGGGTGCCAATACCATTCAAGGGGGAAAGGATTGCCTTTTCAACAAATAGTGTTGGTAAAACTGGATATCCACATGCAAAAGAATGAAGCTGGACCCTTACCTAACACCATATATAAAAATTAATTCCAAATGGATCCATGACCTTAATGTAAGGCCTTAATGTAATGTAAGAAAACATAGGTCAAAATCTTCATGACATTGGATGTGGCAATGTTTTCTTGACTATGGCACCAAAAGCACAAGCAACAAAAGAAAAAATAGACAAATTGAACATCATAAAAAATTTTTAATTTTGTGCATCAAAAGACAATATCCACAGTGTAAAAAGGCAATCCACAGAATGGGAGAAAATATTTGTAAATCATACAGCTGATAAGGGATTAACATATAGAATACATAGAGAAAAACTAAAACTCAACAATAAAAAACATCAATATTAAAAACTTTGTGGTTTAATGATATCATCAAGAAAGTTAAAAGATACCCACAGAATGAGAGAAATGTTTTTGCAAATTATGTATCTGATAAGGGCCTAGTATCCAAAATATATAAAGAACTAACAACCCAATTAAAAATGGGCAAAGGATTTGAATAGCTATTTCTCCAAAAATGATATACGAATGACCAGTAAGCATATGAAAAGATGTTCAACATCATTAGTCATTAAGGAAACACAAATCAAAAGCATTATGAAATACCACTTCACAACCACTAGGATGGCTACAATCAAAAATATTAACAATAACAAGTTTTGGCAAGAAGTGGAAAAATTAGAACCCTCAAACATTGCTGGTGGGAATGTAAAATGGTGCGGTCACTTTGAAAAACAATTTGGCAGTTCCTCAAAAAATTAAACATAGGGGCCGGCCGAGAGGCATGTTGGTTAAGAGCTGGCTTGGGATGCCAGTTCTGAGCAGCAGGGCCCCAGTTCATGGGGCCAGTGACACTGCCCTCTACAGCTAAGATGGTGAACAATGGCTCAACCTGGAGCTGGGCTGCCGTGAGTCACCAGCGACGGCGTAGGCTGCAGCCCCTGCTGCAGTGGGCTGCCATAAGCTACCGTGTATGGCTGGCAGCCAGCGTGAGCGGCTGGCAGCCAGTGTGAGCTGCCAAGAGCCACCGTAAGCAGCCGCCCAGAGGCCGGGGAATGATCTGCCTCACCCAGGAAGAGCGCAATGCTCACAATACCAACATGGGCCAGTGAAGCAACGTCCTCCACAACTAGACCGATGACAAAACGACAGCAACTTATCTGTTCCCCTTCCCCCGATTCTCCAGAGCTGTTCCCCTCCCCTAATTCCCCAATAAAATCATTTTTTTTTAAATTAAACATAAAGTTACCATATATTACAGCAATTCCACTCTTAGGTATATGCCAAAAAAATTTTGAAAACATGCATCCACACAAAACTTGTACATGAATGTTCATAGCAATATTATTCACGATAACCAAAAAGTGGGAACAAGCCATATGTCCATTGATTAATGAATAAAGAAAATGTGGTATTCATACAATGGAATATTATTCAGTCATAAAAAACAACTGATTCATACTACAACATAGATGAGCCTTGGAAACATTATGCTAAGTGAAAGAAGCCAGACACAACAGGCCACATATTATATAATTTCATTTATATGAAATGCACAGAATAGGTAAATCCATAGAGACAAAAAGCAGATTAGTGTTTGCCCGGGTCGAGGGAATCTGGGAATGGGAAGTGCGTGCTAATAGGTATGAGATTTCTTTTTGGAGTGATTTAAATAATCTGAAATTAAAACCAAATAAAACAGATTTTAAAATGAGCATAGGACATGAATAAACATTTCTCCAAAGAAGAGATACAAATGGCCAATGAGCACATGACAAGAGGCTCAACATCATTAATCATTAGGGAAATGCAAACCAAAACTATAAGATACCATTAGGATGGCTAATATCAAAAAAACAGAAAACAAGTGTTGTTGAGGATGTGGAGAAATTAGAACCCTTGAGCACTGTTGGTAGGAATGTAAAACAGAACAGCTGCTGTGGAAAACAGTATGGCAGTTCCTTAATAAATTAAAAATAGAACTACTATATGATCCAGCAATTCCCCTTCTGGGTTTATATCTAAAAGAACTGAAAGCAGGATCTCAAAGAGATATTTGTACACCCCTGTTTATAGCAGCATTATACACAATAGCCAAAACATGAAAGCAACCCATATGTCCACTGAAGGATGAATGAGTAAGTAAAATGTGGTATATAAAATGTGATATACAATGGAATCTAATTCAGCCTTAAAAGGAAGAAAATTTTGACATGTGCTACAACATAGATGAATCTTAAAGATGTTATGCTAAGTAAAATAAGCCAATCACAAATGCTGTGCTTATACGAGGTACTTAACAGTAGCCAAAATCATAGAGACTGAAAGTAGAATGTTGGTTGCCAGGGGCTGGGGATTGCGGGTGGGCGAAAATGGGAAGTTACTGTTTAATGGGTGTAGAGTTTCAGTTTTACAGGAAGAATTCTGGAGATGAATAATGGTGATAGTTGCACAACATTATGAATATATTTAATACCATTGAGCTGCGCACTTAAAAGCATTTCAGATTTTAAGCTTTGTCATCTATATTTTACTACAATTTTAAAATAATTAGAAAAAAGAAGAAGAAAAAGGGATTTTGACTGGGTGTTCTCTAAGCCCTTCAAGAGCTAAAATTCTAGAATTACAGACGCTATCCAATGGTACCCCCAACTTCTCTCACAAAATCAAGAAATAAATTCAAGGCAAATAATATCTGCATGTAGGGATACATTCCCTACGTATTAAGAAGGAAAAGCAAACAATCTAATCTTTATTTTTCATCTTTATTCACATACACTTTCACACAAATCACACCAATCAGGAACTAATAACTTTAGGGAAAGTAAGCTATAAACCATAATAAAGACTTTTTTTAAAGCTATTAACATTATAATCTCATGTCATCTATCATAGGACTTGTCACTATCATATTATCCTCAAAATTGTGCCTAATTGACTGAGTTGAAAATAGCTTTAAATTTCTATCTCCCGTCTGCCATAGTTGAAATTTAAATCATTGCCAATGTTACACTTTTCATCAATGAGCTTGCCCAAAGAGAAAAACTTCAGAGAAGCTATAATTAAAGAGCTAGCGTGAAAGCCACAGTAGAACATGGAACCCACTGTATACCACCTACAAATAAAACCTCTAACAACAGCACAAAAGCCTGCTTTGCACTATGAAGCAAAAAACTGAGGGCATAAGGTCTTTACTTTAAACCGCACAGGTCCTTGGACTACCCAACCAGTGACAATAATGCAAAAAGACTAAAAGAGCCTGCTGAGCATCAGCTGCCTCGATATTCATCAGCAGTTTGGCATCACGCAGATAAAGCATCTTAGTAAAGCATTGAGTTCACACTCCATCAAGATGCTCACACTCTGAAAATAACAAAGAAACAAGACAAGCAAATAAAGAAACAAAAACTCACAGACACTGACAATAGTTTAGTGGTTACGAGAGGGTAAGGGGGGATGGGGATGGTAGATGAGGGTAAAGGGGATCAAATAACACATGGTGATGGAAGAGCTGACTCTGGGTGGTGAACACTCAATGTGATATATAGATGATGTATTACAGAACTGTACACCTGAAACCTGTGTAATTTTACTAACCATTTTCACCCCCCAATAAACTTTAATTTAAAAAAAATTTTTTAAAAAAGATGCTCACACTCTATCCTGGGATTGTATGAAATAACCTATAGCTACTTCTGTCCCACCTGAACTAGGGGAACATGAGCCACCAAATCTGACTCAGGCTTCTCCAGCAGATATTCCAATCCAGATATTCCAAAGACCATCCTGACACTTCCAATATTTGTCCCATTGTCACACCATGTATCTCAATTTGGGGTTCACAAAATAGAGCTATTATTACATTTTTGTGACCTGAGCCTCCCTGGCCTACCATATCATGCATTCAAAACAAGAGCTGTAAACACAAAATAATATGTCTTTGGTTCATGCCTACCCACAACTCTGGGAATTCTAGCCCCAACTCAAAAATCACCCCTAAACTATTCTTGGGGAATCCCAGAGGGCCTATCATATGCATTCCCGAGTAAAATGGACTACTGCAATAGCCTTCTAATCAGACTCCCTACATTCCCTCTTGCTCCCCAGAAGCCTCCAAAGGAATTCTTTCAAAGTACAACTCTGATATCATCCTTCTGCTTTAATTCTCCAGTAGTCATTGTTCAATTCATGATAATCTCTTTGCTTTTAGGATCAAGACTAAGATCCTGGCTGACAAGGCCCCTCATAGCCGGACCTCATACTGTCTCCCCAGTCAAATCTTGCACCATGCTCCCTTTCTTCATGTCAGCCACACCAACCTCCTTTCAGACCCTCAAATGCACCATGCAAACTACCACCCCAGGGCCTGCTACCCAGAATGATCTCTGCCAATTATCTCCCACCCCCAAATTAACTCCATCTTCTTAAAGACTTCAACTCAATCGTTTTTTTTTCCTCAGAGAGGCCTTTATTAATCTCCACAACTAGGTCAATTCCCCTGACTATAAACTCTCATTTCACCATGTATCTCTCTTCTAGAGCCCTTAGTGTGTATCCCAGTCATAATTATATATTTATTTGTCTGCATCCTCCAGTGAATTTTAAGCTCACCATTGTATCCCCATTATCTTTCACAGAACCTGGTATTTATAGGTCCATAAATATTTGTTGGCCGGATAAGTGTATTGATTAGGGTAAGACTAAATTGCTAAAACCAAGATATTCAACAACAATTTTAAGATTTTAAAAAGATAGTTTATTTTTCATCTAAAAATCAGTGGTGAGTGGTTAATGTCAGTGGGTGCCTCTACTCTACCTGTCATTCAAAGACCCTAGGTGTTGTTCTCCTTTGCATGTCAAGGTTGTGTTGATGGGTTCCAGCTAGTAGAAAGGAGTTAAAAAGCCTGGAGATACATATCCAGGTGTCTCAAGTCCCAGAGCTGCAAGTGGCACACATCACTTCTCACATTCCACATGGTAAGGAAAGCTGATAAATGAAGGGTAGGTTGGCAGCCATATTCCTTACGGCAATTCTGTTATTATAGAAGGGGAGAACAGAATTCATGGACAGTTCAGAGTCCCCACCACATAGTGAATAAATGAATAAATAAATTAATGAGTGGGTGAATACAGTCCTCCCAACTTCCACATAGCAAACAACATTTGCCCCTCATCTTATCTGGCTTTCTGCCAAGGCCACCAAAGTCAACAATGGGACACCCAATGCCCAACAACCAAGGTCATATGTCTTTTTATTTGGTCAAGGCAGCTGACACCAGTGCTGTTGAACCTGTTCGTTTATGTTCTCAGAGCCCCAAGGGAGATCAGCTGAAGCTGCTCCTCTCCTTTTACTCACTCCTGTGCTGCAAATCCCCTCTCTCTGGAATTCAGGCTTGGGTCAACAGTGGCTAGGCTGAAAGGCAAGTCAAGTGATGGCACTGAACTATACTCAAAGTTAGCCCAGACTTCTAACACTGGACCGTTACCCAGGCACCAAGTTCCTGTGCAGTCTCTTTGTTCAGGTTGAGTTCTTTCTCAGGAGGCTCATTGGCCCTTAGTACAAAGACTCCAGAGGAAATTACCCCACAGACAGACCCTGCTGACTACCCAGGCATGTTTGAAAAACAGATTTTACAGAGACAATTCTAAAATTAAGACCTGAACAATATGGGATAAAGAAAATGTCTTCAAACTGATTCATTTATTAAACATTTTGAGTTCATCAAAACTCACAGAGTTCTCAACAAACCAGAAAAGGGTGTATACGCTGTTCCAGTTACTATTGTTGCATAGCAAACACCCTAAAACTTAGTGGCATAAAATTTTATTATGCTCACAGATTCTGTGGATCAGGAATTTGAGCACAGCACAGCAGGGAGGGCTTGTCTTTGCTCTCTGATAGTTGAGTATCCCACTAGGAAGCATCAAAGATTGAGGGTCATGCAATAGCTGAGGAGTGGAATCATCTGGCAGGATTTATACTCGCATGTGATTGATGCTAGTGGTCAGCTGGGATCTTAGTTTGGCTGTTGGCTGGAATACCTCTACATGGCCTCTTCATATGGTCTCTCCACGTGGGCCAGTTGGGCTTTCTCACAGCATAGTGGCTAGGTGCCAAGAGTAAATGTCCCAATAGAGTAAAACAGAAATGTATAGCATTTTTATGACCTAGCTTCAAAAGCCACACAGTGTCATTTCCACCATACTCTTTGGAAGAAGAGGGGACACAGAACCCACCATTTGATGAGGGGAAGGTCACAGCCACATTGTAAGAGCATGTGGGATGGGAGAGATCATTGCTGTCATCTTTGGAAAACAGTCTGCCTCTGATTTAAAGGCAGATTATTTTAATAAATAAACCCATTAGCAATATTTTTGAGACTGTAAGGATTTCAGAGTTTTGCTTTAATGACTTGAAAGGCAGGGTAATACAGTTAATACAGACAAAAATACTTTACTTCTATTGAAATAAAATTCGAGCTAATAGTCCGCAATGGCTTTGAAGATCACCTGGCCAAACAGGCAGATTGTCACATGTGTTTATATCACACGTATACAATCAAAATGAAAGAATAGGATGATGGGTGACTCAGGAATTGCTTCTACACCACGAGGGTCGTGACGAACTACAGGATCAAGGAAATGTTCCCCTTGCAGCTTATACTTCTTTTAATGTCTTAATTTCTATGCCCGAGTTACCCAAATGTCCTCAGGCCTCACCAGCTTGTGAGGCCACAGTAACAACAATACCCACTTCTTGCTGTTTTCTGGCCTCCACTTACATTCACAAGGCTTTGTAGCCACTGTCACCTCCCCATCCTCAAAGTCTCACTCATCCTGAGAATCTCCAAGTGCTATGCTCAGAAACTGTTCACACCCTTCTGCTCCAAATGTCCACTGCCGAAGAGCTACTGTGGAGAGGTGTCCAGTCCCTGCCACAGCTGCCAGTGCCCACTGCAAGGACATTGCACTCAAGGGGTCACACTCTCACCTGACCTTCTGGCACCACCCTGCACCTTGCACCTGTCACCAGGTGATCAAGCTGCACGCTGGGAAAATGCCTTCCTCACCAGCTAATAACCAGACACTCAGGCAGGTGTTGCTGGTTCGCCAAGGCTTACAACATCCCTCATCAAAATGGCTGCTTCTCTCTGCTGTCTCCCTGCACTGCTGCCCAAGCCACCTTTTACTATCAGAGTCAGCCCAACAGAAACAGAGGGGAATGCCAGTGTCCACACTAATCCCAAGCATAAATCCTTAGGGAGCCAGAGCAGGGCTGGGTTCTGTACAGGGGTGTGAGGAATTGGGGGGGG
>NW_017731627.1:1549679-1565589 GCF_001890085.2 Hipposideros armiger
GGTGCCAACTTGGGCCAGTGAAGCAACGTCCTCCACAACTAGACTGAAGAACAAAACGACAGAAACTTGTCTGTTCCCCTTCCCCCCAATTCCCCAATAAAAATCTTAAAAAAAAACACGAAAAATGGTGATGGCCCAAGACTAAGGCAAGTGGGAGTGAGTGTAGGAGGTAGATGTGAGAGAACTTTCTGACTGAAAACAAGAGGATGTGGCTGGTTGGATATGGGGTGTGAGGGAGGAAGGAATCAAGGGTGACACTATGATACTCAGGTTGGAAGAGATGACTCAAGAAGAGGACAAGAGATAAATTTCGTTTGGACACAAAGAGTTCAGGTTCTTGTAGGACATCCAGGCAGAGATGGTCAGAAGGCAGACTGGACAATGAACAAGAGGTCAGTCCTGAAGTTAGAAAGACGGGAGTCAACAGAAGCTGTAGCAGGTGCACACATGAGATCACCCAGGAAAAGTAAGAAGGAGAGTGAGAAGAGGGGAAGATGAGGATGGGCTTGGAGGAAGTTGAAGGAAATGACTTACTCCATGTTGTCTCCTGGTACAATTTCTGGACAAATTCCATTCCTCATTAACAATTCTTCTTTCCTTAGATTTGTTTTATTATTTCAGTTTTATTATGCTGGTACAAATGCCAAGTAGTTCTCCTAATAAATGGTCTTTTTCATCTGTTATATCACCCAAATGAATTCAAGCGCTTATAATTAGCAAGGTTTGCATAACAGGTATAATTTCTTGATAATAAAGCCAGACCATTATCATTGATTTTTCTTAATGGAAGCATTTTGTTTTCTAAATAAACAGCAGGCATTAGCCAAAGATATCTAGATAGAAATAATACTCAACTCTGATCATAACCTGCTTGCTACTCTCTTGAAACTAATCATAATTCTAGAACAAAATAAAAACATTAGGAGATTAATAAAAGCCACTTTATCAGACAAGGCTCATTCTTCTCTAGTGCTACATTGATCACACAAGGGAAATTACTTTATTACATGAATAGCAATGCACTTGTGACAAGGAACTTGAAAAATAAGTCTGATGCTCATTTTGAAATTTCATTTCTTAGTAGATACAAGCCATGCAGTCATCAGAAATCCTTTAAAATAAAACTACCACATGCTCTGAAGTGCTTTGTTCTTAAGTAAAAGGACTTGGCAGGTGCATATATTACGGTTGATACATAGATTATGTTCAATCATAAATAAATTCAATACTATGGCCATACCAGATGAAAATAATTAGTCAAAAGAAAGGAGTGTTCTTTAATTATTTGGTAATTTTATAAAGTCAAGCAGATAATTCTAAAGGCGGGGGGCAAAGGGGAATGCCACTGCGGCATTTAGAAGATCAATAGGTAAATTATTGGTCTCATTACCTATGTGTTACTAGCTTGCCCCACCAGCCAGCTCAGAACTCCAGGGTGCTCCAAATTGTCTGCCCCACCCCAATCCTACCCCTAAACAACTATTTCTGGGAAGACCTGGACGTGGCAGAGACTGCTCATCAATATCCATTCTCCCATTTCATGATATAAAGGTGTAACTTGGAAGTGGCTTCCCAGCCAGGGAAACACAGTCCCCACGTCTCCTTTTGCAGTTAGGTAGACACGTAACTCATTCTCACTGTGAAGTGGGGCAGGAGCAACGTGTGCCACTCTGGGGCAAAGCCTTGAAGAACCAAGCATCTCTCGTCCATGCTCTCTTTTTCCCCTTCCACCGGCTCCATGCACATGACAACCAGGTCCAAGGGGACTACTGAACCTCCAGATGGAAGTCTTCTGAGTCCCTGAATGGAGAACTATCCACTGACCACTAGACTGTGAGCAAAATATAAACTCCTATCATGTTTGAGCCATAAACAATTTGGGTATAGATGTTGCAACAAGTTATCCTCTCTCAGAAACCAGAGGATGACTCATGTGCTCATAAAAGTAAAATTGGCTTTCCAGTCATCTGCTGTGTGCCATAGCTTCATTTCCTCTTTTCAGCTGTATTCCCACAACATGAGGCATCCTGTGTCAGCCACGTACCACTGCATCTGCCCACTCACACTGCCTCAGTCAGGCACATCTCCACTTCTGCTGGGATCACCAGACACTGCTGCCACTACCACCGGGTACAACAGCCTCCACTGCCGTTCCCCTGCCCACCCTGGGGATTGCATATGCTCTGACCTGGCACTGCCACCCTTCCTGCACTCTGCCATTGCTCGAGCCCTTGAAGTACTAACACTCCTCCAAGCTTTGTGGTCAAGTAAGTGAGAGCACCTTTCTCCACTGTGATGTTAAACTCATTTGGCTTCAAGCAACTAAAAGAAAGAGAAAACCCAATTGAGAGTGACTTAAGCAAAAAAAAAAAAAAAGCGTTTACTTAATTCACATGACAAGAAGTGTGGAGGCAGAGTTCCCAATTTGGTGCAGCAGCTCCACAACACCATCAAACACCTCACTTCTCTCTATCTTGACTTTGCCATTCTTTTCTGTCAGTGTTTTCTTCCTAGGCACGTCACCCATTGATCACAAGAAAACGGCCACAGATCCAAGCAGCGCATCTTCATACAACATCAATTGGGCAAAAAGGTAGGAGAGTTTCTTCCAGAAGCCCACCTGCAGATTCTCCTTATGTAGCACTGAGCAGAACTCCTTATAGACATGGTCACCCAGGCTCCGGAGAGCACTGGGAAAAGGGAACTCTGCCAAAAGGGATGAGATTGCCATTGATAACTAAAACCAACCATGATTTTAGTCCCTCTAGCTCAGCGCCCCAAAAAATAAGATTGTGTTTGCCAAAAAGGAAGGGAATGGCTGTTGGGCGTGAAGGGGCAACTAGTAGTGGCTACTACAAATTCCAGCACCACAACAATGCCTTCCACTCACCGACCATTTACTCAAAGGCTTTTCGGTCTTCTATTGTATGACCCAGCCATGAGTCCATGGGAGACTGGCCAATACAAGGCTAAATGGCAGACATAGGCTGTGACTACGGTTTTGATTATGGATCAACCTTTATCAAGCCTGTCTCCCTGTCTCTCTCTTACTATCAGAGCTCACTTAGTCGTAATCAAAGGCTTCCCTGCAGAAGAGCCCCCCCAGTTTGAGAGATGAGCTCTCCACATGTGTAATATAATCCATACTAGTCATTGTTTGGGCTCAGGCCACAAATCACCAGCCCAGTCCTATCACTCTTCGTTTGCCTTGACAGAGCTGGTCTGACTAGGCTTCAAAGGATAAGCAGATCATTTCTAATATATACACAACACCAGTCGGAATGTATTAGAAAAAAAGTCTTACTCTAGAACTATACATTCCAAAAAAGAAAATATTGCTGGTGTTCAAGTCACATTAGCAATAAACACTAATAATGACAACAGATCATTTATTCAATATTAACTGCATTTAATTGTGAGAAAAATCAAAGATTGCCATAGGGAGCCCAGTGTTTGTCAGGAATGGTGTTAATAATTCTGAGAGAAAAATTCTAATTCATCTACCACTTCAAAGGGTAACATTTCCTAGGGGAAATGAAATTAATCATAGAAAAGGAAAATGCAACAGAGTTAAATGCAATTTTTTTAGGCTTTTAATATGTTCCTTCTACCTATTTAACTGAATTCCCAAAATGATAGGCTCTGGTTGGTGAAAAACTCCAGAACAACCTGAGAGGAGGCTTTCTGATCATCTCTACTCCACACTTAGGGCAGTTCACAGACCTTCGTGATAAGACAGGCTGTGCAGCTGACACTAGGCTTCTGACAGACAGAATGAATTTATTAAAACACATTCTCTCTCAAGGCAGTAACAGGTAAGATGTCTTCAGGGTTTCAGTTTAGGTCGGTGATTTCTAATCTACATAAATTTCCCTGGAACGGACTGTAAACTAGTTAAATGGTTGGCTGGTGACAAAAAAAAAAAGAAAAAGAAAAATGAGGAAAATAATGAATGCATATAAAGCAGCACAAAAGATTTGGAGGGATTTGTATCTGCTCTGTAATTATGCTGGCACATGGGAAATTAAAATTCTTGTTGGCTTCCTCGTTCCCTTCATCCCCTCTCCTCCCCCCCCCCCAGGCCTCCTCATCTTGTCCTCAATAAAAGAGCTTTTGGAGCAAATGGGACCAGTAGTGTTAGGTTGAAGAAAACAAAGAGAAAGGAAGATGGGAGAGGGGGATGAAAAGAAAAGACAGCCCAGTGAGGCCTCCCCATATTCCCTAGTGTGGCAAAGGGCTCTCACACAACCAGGAAAGGCTATTTTAATTAAAATGTCTGGTTCAAGGGAGAAAAGAGTTTGGATGAATTTCTTTACCTTATCTTTCTATCACGACACTTCGCACATTGGAGTGTGATTATCTGTTTATTATTCCTCTAGACCAGGGATGGGCAACTATGGCAGGGCCAAATCCAGCCCATCACCTGTTTCTGGACCACCCTCAAGAGTGGTTTTTACTTTTTTTAATGGTTACATAATACTCTTAATTTTGCCTCTTGTCCTACTAAGTCTAAAATATTAACTCTCTGGCCCTTGAAAAAAAAGTTTTCCAGTCTTTGCTCAAGATGAGACCTCTGGAGGGCATCACTGCTCATTACATTTTGTATCTTGGATCTAGATTACAATTAGCCTGATCGTTGGATGGCTAAAAGAAAGTTCTAAGAGAGCAGCATCCCAAACAGGGGGAAGACATATTTCTCATTTGCAAATGAAGAAGCTAAGGCCTAGAGATGCAAATTGGCTGGCCTGAAGTCCAATAGCTTTTTAGTGGCAGAGCTCAAACTAGAAATTCACTGCAACATATCGCCTGGATCTGGTGATGTCAATATAAAGCATTATATCACCTTTCAAAGGCTCTCCTTCAATCAAACTCGTCAACCTCTGTGCATCAATCAGTAAATACACAGACACAGCTATTCAGAGTTTACCTCGGTGAAGAGACAAATGCATTCAATAGGAAGTTCCAACAAAAACTAATCTTATTCCTAAATTGAGGTACAGTCTGGAACTCAATCCCTGGGTAAGTGACAAAACAGACATTGTCCTAAATAATTAATCTACGACTATATGGGCCTGCTGGGGAGACACTGAAAAATACATTTACTGTGAGGTTCAAAAGTAATCTGTAATGTACTTAATGGTAAACTGAGAGAGAGAAACACATTGACAAAATAAAAATAAATTTCTTTCACTATGTATGCTCAGAATTACATCAGAGAGAAACTAATTTGCTTGGTTCATTTTATACCCATGTTGACTGTCTCAAGTGATAAGAGTTTCTGACTCTTTCCTGGGGAGGATACTCCCTAAACTAATACTTTTCATTGTCATTCATGTTTTCTAAGGCAATATCTCAAGGTCTAATGGGTTTATTCACCACTCAACACAGATGCTGAATTGAAACCTTTCTAATAATACTCAAAATGTGTTATAATTTTTGCTATGTTTTCAAAACTTGGGGATATAAAATCTTGATGATGTGCATATTTTAATAAATATTGATATTTTCTTTGGAATTTGGGAGGAAAGAGTTAATGAACTGGGTATAACTAAACAGTTTTACCTGCCATCTGGGCAGCTATAATTACCCTAATGCTATTGCATAGCTGAATTGTGGCTTTATGTTATCTAGACGGTGTTAGAGAAAAACCTTTACTTCCTCTCTCCGGAGTGCTCTTTTGAAAGTCTTGCTGCTCTAGTTAGTTCAGTGTTATTTATTTTTACTTGTGTTCATTACTTTCGTCCTCGGGAGTAATGTTCAATGTTTAGCAACAATAAATTTTATTTCCCACATGTCAGTCTGGTTACAAAGCTGGTACAAATCCTTCTAAATCTTTTGTGCCACCTAGTAGGCATTCATTATTTTCTTCATCTTTTTGTCACCAACCAACCATTTAACTAGTTTACAGTCAGTTCCAAAGTAATTTATGTAGATTAGAATGAAAGTAGTCCAAAGTCCTCCAGGCATCTCACCTGGCCCTCTCTGCAGTGCATTAGGCTCTTGCTGTATCTTTCCTTTACACACCCTGTTCAGAACTGTGGCACTGGCTTGCTGTAACCTCCAGCGTCAGAAAACACACTCTCTAATCATAATCAATCAACCAACCGTTATTTATTTCTATTCATGTAATGCCCTCCTAAGGAGTTGCTCTGAGTAAAATAAATCCATAAATAAAACCACAATAAATGACAACAGATGGGAAAAAGGCAATATTAAACAAGTGATTTTTCAGAGCTGATTTAAACTAGGCTAAAGAGTCCAGAAAGTCTTGTTGTTTTAAAAGTGAGTGTCATACTTAAAGGGGAAAGGGAACACAGTGATCCTCAACTACAATGTCTCCGTTTTCATTTATAAAAGGATGATCCAGAAACAACACTATGGTAAAAATACATTTTTATTCTTTAGCTATGTTGGGCATTTTATAAATGTTACTCCAATACAACAAAAATCCTTTGCCCATTTAGACTATATTAAAAAGCCACAATATCATTTTCTCTAAGGTTAAACTAGCCAACAAATATTGAGTGCCACTGTTTACTCTGTTTTCTGTTGAGAGCTTCAGAGAATGTTATAATTGGCCCCAAAGAAGCGATGATTCTAGACCCCTCAATACAAAGATGTCAAGGTCAAGGAAAAGGCCAAATCCAGGAGGATGGAAAGTGTGGAGGGAAAGAGATGCATATCTATACACCCCTTTCCTGTCCTTTTCTCTATAGCTCTCCCGCCATCACCAAGGTAGCAAATCTTAAGTTTGATCCATCAGGACATGCGTGCCATTGAAGATTTTAGAGCAGAGTTACAATGAGGTCAGAGAAACCAGAGCAACCAGCTTTTCTTACAAACAAGGCTTCAGAGAGTCTATTTCTAAAGCTCTGTCTGAATTTTCTAAGGCTCTAATGAAGTAATTCACACACACACACACACACACACACACACACACACACACACACACTCCTGCCTTTGGGCAAGATTGTAACTAGACCATGTTCAGCAGGTTCATGCTTTATTTTGCCTTTTTTAAAATTACATTATTAAGAAAACGACCCCTGAGAAACACCAAATTTATAAATTGTGTCTTTAGAAATTTGTTCATGAGAGTTTGACTCAACACAAAAGATCTATGGCTGCCCAACACAAATGAGCTAGACAATACAACCAAAATCTTCATCAAGTGCAAACAAAAATTCACCAAAACAGAATTATGGTGTTAGGTAGATAAAAACTACAAACAACATACTGAATTTTCTTACTGAAGCACTTAAGATATTAAGATATTCTGGAATTTTGTTACATTTGACCATCTAGTCATTAGTTAATATGTAATTATTTTGAATCTACCATTATTTTAGGTTACAAAAAAAATTTGTAAACCATGGTTTCCATTGTGGGTTAGAAATTAATCTGTTCCTACTGGGGATGATTTTCCATACCTGTTTTCATACTGTTAGCTTCTTTCAAAATTATTTTAATCTTTGGATGATTCTAAATGAACAATAGCCCAACCTTCATTAATAAACACGTTACAACTCTCTAACCTGGTTTTCAGGCCTCTTTCTTAGGGATAGCTCAGGGGCAGAGCCTGGGAGGATATATGCAATCTTCCTTCAGGTTCTCTGCTTTCTTTGATGGTGACTAGAAGCAGGCAAACTCCCTTGGCTCGTTTGCATGTTAAAGGTACTTTGGCAGGTGTCTGGTTGAAGATCTAAAAGCTCCTCTTTCCTGTGAGCAAGGGCAAACTCCCTTCAGTGACATGAATTGACAATAAGAAGCATATTCAATGAACTTAAATAACCCTTTATGCCCCTTTTCCTTAAGCCATAAAACCTATGTTAGAGAAAGTCTGGGCCTAATGTTTTCTTTTGTGTCACTCTGCCCTACTTCCCCCAGTTGACAACAGCGTAAAACCTTTTAACATGTCACTACTTCTTAGTTCTAGCCAACAAGCAAAAATCTCCAAGTCTAGTTTGTTTAATTATTTTTTAAATCCGGTTCAATTTCTGATTTTGCTTTCATGTCATTCACTTTTTTTTCTATACAGAATGGAAGTGCTTGAGTTATGCATAAAACCTTTTAAAAGGCATTTTTCAGATAAAGCACTTTTACTATTAAGCATTGTAAAATTACTACTGCACACCACTTTTATTACATAGCTCATTTTAAATGGTCCAGAATATTTTAATCATCCAAGAAAAGCCATAGTTTATAGTTTAAAATTGAAAATATATCTGTACATTTTTTCCATAAAATATACATGTATGATTTTCAGCTCCATTTAACTAATGTGTTTTGGGGATATGTTACAATAGTAAATGCAACAAATCTCCATCAAGGAAAAAAGTAATGTAAAAAGTGTGATTAATAGCAATATATATTTTTTAAATTTTGCAGACATCCTATTTTGAAATATTAATCATTTTACATAGATAACCTCTGTATTTCCATGCCGTTTATCTAAACTAGTATTTTACAACTCTGGGTGCAGAATTGAAAATTATATCAAAGAAACAAACTGTCAAAACAACATAAATTACCCACAATGCATTTGCAAAAAAAAAATGCAACTGTAAAAGAATTAAATAGTAAGCAAAAAAATCAGATAAGGCTTACAGCATGGATGTGTGTAGGTTCAGAAATGTAATATATGTGTAATCATATATTGAAAATTGTTTCTTAATTGAACTAGTGATGTGAAAAAGGAAGTTGCTAGATCATTTATATTGATACTCTTCGTAATGAGCTCCTGGTGAGCATATTAAACATGCATGTTCCTGTATGTAAGACATATTTCTTTGATAGTATCACTTTTCTCAGATGTAACTTCACAGTAAAACTTGAGTCAGTCTTTAAAATGTGTGTTAAAAATTTGGGATGAGAGCACATTTCTGTAAGGCAAAATTGGTTTGTGATTCCTACTATAAGAACGAGAATTATTGTGCACAGTAAAGGCCGTCTAATTTTATGGTTTGCATGGTTTATGGAGTAGCTAGAGTTTTCAGCTCACCACACCTGTCATGAATAACAATACATTGAATTTACATAGCTATTTCCTCAGTGGAATTCCAAGAACAGCATAATCTCAATTAGACTCAACATCTCTCCTAGGAGCCACCAAATAGAAAATGTCTCCATTTTAAACAATGCAAAGGAAAGACAGATAGATACTGGACCATTCTTTGCACCAAATAGATCAGGAAGTACTTCGCTAGTAATGGCAAAACTTCCAACAATGCCCTTAGAGAGATTCCAGGTGCACAGTCTCTGATGACTTTGTGCAGGCACCATATTTCCACAGTGGCAGCATCAGAATACCAGTGTAAGACAGACAAGCCTCAACCAAACCTATGCATTTTCAATACCTTCTCCAGCACCTTTCCCCCACTTCGCAGCCCACTACCAACTACCACCACCACCCAAGCTCTGTCTTAGGGTGGTGGCTTCTAAGGCCTAGCCCCCATCCCTTGCTTCAGCCCCCAGTGGCTCTGGTCTTCCTAGACTTTGGCTTCTACAAACCAGCCCTTTTTCTCTGCTTATTCCTTTGGATTGGCATATCTAACAACAGGACTCTCCTCTTTGACTTTGACTTCCCTGCCTCAGGTCTCCTTCCTGGCTTTGCCTTCAGCATGTGGGTTGCTCGTCATCTCTACACCCTACCGAAGCTTGACACTTCCACACATTATTCCATAGGACAGACCCTAGCGAGCCTATCAGCTGGTCGGATCCCCATGACCAGCCCCCACTCTAGGGCAAGCAGCTCCTTCTTGTAGCAGTGGACTCCAGTATGCTTCATTGTGATGCTGATGGCCTGAACATGGCGCTAAGGAAAACAGAGTCGCAGACCAAGATCCCAGGCAGCTGCCATTCTGTGGCCACAGGTGTACTGTCTGGTGACTGCCCAGTAATGCTGCAAAAGCCTAATGTTCTCCACAGGGGACACAAGGAAAAAGTGAAGGCAATGAGCAGCTGGACAAACAACTCCAAGATGCATGTTCTGCAAGCAATAGAATGTAGCATAATCTGCCTAGGAGCTGGGGCATTGTATAATAGTGGTCTTCTTGGTCAAAATCCAGCACCATGGTTGTATTGTTCCTACAATAAACAATCTACATTTAAAAAAATAATAATAACCTTAGCACCATGTGGGGTTTTTCTGCTGAGCAACAGACCAGTTTTCTGAGACACTCTGAGTTTTGTTAGTGGGCAGCTTGCAAACAAGACCACTTTAAGACAGGCAAGGTCCTGCCTCTTGGAAGGTAGAGTCTAGCCTCCAGAAGCCACCCTGACTATTTGACTTGGCCTTTAAAAGTATGGCCCGGCAACTCTGGCATTTTCTCTCTGCTGATACTTCCTGACTAGGTTCCACCTTGCTTCCATAACATCTCATCACCATTCCACCACATAGTTCTTCCTGCTCTTTAATGCCAGTTACCAGTGAGCCTGTCCAGACTGACCAAGTATTTCCTCATTCATTAGAACACATGAAGTACAATGTCCTAGTTTCCTCCTCAGCAGTCTATCCCAACTGAGCATTCGATTTAAGTGATTTTCAATCATTACTATCCATTCACACTCTCACTCCCAACCTCTCCAACCAAAAAGATAAAGTTGATGATAGATAGATAGACAGATAGATAGATAGACAGACAGACAGACAGACAGATAGACAGACAGATAGATAGATAGATAATAGATTCACCAAACATTCATTCCCTTATTTTTCCTTTCTAACATAACCCTAATTTTATTCAGAATGGAGGTGGGCCATATTCTCCTTCCCAGACTCCCCTGCAGCTAGGGTGGCCCTGAGATCCAGTTCTCGCCAAGAAATGCAGAAGGAAGTCTTTGGAGAGGCATCCCTTTCCAAACAAAAAGACAGACTCAGAGGCAAACAGTATGGGCCCTTCTTCTTCCTGGATGGAATGCACATATGGAGCTAGAGATGGAAAAGCCAACTCACAATCATTAGGCAAAAAGCTTGAAGACAAGAGCCCTATTCTGAGGATGGCAGAGTGGAAGGATAAAAGGAGCTGGGACTCTGATACACTGTGTGGGTGCTTCCCAGTCATGGAATGCCTACCTCTGGACTTCTTGTTATAAGAAAAAAATAAATCTCTATTTGGTTAAGGCACTGTGGCCAGATTTTTCTATTTTTCTATTACTTCTCTAGCCAAATGCAATCCTCCCTGATACATTGCTCTTTTATTTTCCCCATTGAATTTTGACTAGGCTGAACTGTTGTTTTCACATGCTAACGGTCAAAGCTCAGGGTCTTACATTCACACTCCTAAGCTTTTTAATTTTTAGCTAGAAACACATTCTAATATTTGACCTACAGGACTAAACCCCTTCATCTTTTGGGCAAAGCATAATAGTGATGAAATAAAGTAATATTTAAGCATAAATACTTTAATAATACAGACCAGCTTAAACCAAGGGAACCTGAAATAACAAAAACAGCAAATCATGTCATCTCAGAAGATCTAGGTTAGCATCCTCTCTTCTTACTCATTAGTTGTACAGCCATGAACAAGTCACCTAAACCTCTCCAAGCTTCAGCTCCCTTATCTATAAAATAAAGATGACAATAATGTCTATTCATATGGTTGCTGCTGACATTCAATGAAAAAACATATGTGAACATCAACAGGTATTGTTATTGGCCATAATAATTATCTAACAGAAGTCTTTTCTCCATAGAAATAAAAATGTATTTTTTAACTAGTTTCTTTTCTGAGTGGGTTTCCTATAGCTCTGGTCATAGCCTCCTAACCGTTTCCAGGCAAAAGATAAGGTAAAGGTGCTAAAAGCTACCTTTCTTGTGGAAGCTCGATTCTAATTAGAGGTGGGCCTGGAGAGCCCCTAAGAAGAATTCATCTGGTCCTGGGTTGGATGCATTGATAATACAGGCCCATACTAGTGAAACACAAAAGAGCAGATCCCTGCTCCACCCCGCCAACCCCACCTCCAAATATGACCTGCAAAACCTACTAAAACCAAAAAACTGAAATTTTTCTAGTGAGCATATTTTGAATATTCATTAAGGGGAATTACTTTCACTTGGTGTACTGTGAATTTATCCATTCTTCTCTGTGTCTTAAATAGAGATCATCCTCTAGGTTATATGAGTGTGTCCCATAATATTACTTTTCAGAAAGCACAGAAAGAGTATTTGTAAAATTTGTCTTCCCTTTCCTCCTTTCATTTTCCACTTATGAATTATTGGTCATAAATATTCAGGAACTAAGATTTGGGAAGAATTTGAGGTTTACCTTATGAACTTACAGAAGAAAGTACCTAAAACCAAGGACTTGGGGATATCCTAAAGATGCTGAAAAGCAGTGCATGTTTCTCAGCATCTTGCCACAGTGACAACAGCTCTCCTTAAGTTGTCATTGTCATTTCCATAATGCTTCGATCCTGTGATTTTAAAGTGCGCGTGTTGTCTGCAGTATGCAGCACCACACTGATGAGGGCTACAAACACTTCCTTGTAGAGTTTAGGCTTCTGTCCCTTCTGTCAAGGTTGGTAAGTGTCACTGTCTTCATTTTTGCCTGCATTTCATGCGGATCTGGACATTAACTTCTGTACCAATTTTTATGACTACTCACTGCAACCTTGTTGATCATCAAGCCTGACAAGGTTAAACTAGAGAACGTGCAAGTCAGCTGAAAGCAGACTGGAGAAGTCTGGCCAGGGGAGCACCTGGATGGTCCCAAGCTTGTGAGAGAAGGTGTTTGCAGCCCATCTCACATCCCTGAGGCCTGAAGCCAGCCTGCTTCCCTACTCCCCAGCTCTATCCCGAGGGCACCTAGCCCTGAGTCAAGGGCCAATCTTGTCCCATTTTCTGTTGGTTCTCATTGCTGAGTCTTGGTGCCGTGTAAAGGAAAGCACAGCATCTGGAGTCAGACAGGAAGATTATTTACCAAGTTGTGTAATGACTTACCTTCTCCAAAAGGTCTTTTCTTCCGTTATAAAATGTAAAACTACCAACAACATGGGGGCACCTTCTTATATTTCTGGGGTAGGGGTTAGAGGAGATTAAATGGTATGACTTTTCCCAAAAGCAATTTGTTATCAAAACCCTTAAAGATGTCTAGGTCATTTCACTTTGGGGAAATCTATCCTGAAGAAATAATCTGAAATGCATACTTCCGAACGTGTGTTTTCCGGAGTGTCCTTCTTCTAACTCTCTCTTAACACACTGATCCTGCAGTTTTGCTCCTGTCTCCCACCTCCAGCTCCCTCTTTATGTTAAGACCTAAATCCACTTCCTTCTCTTGGGGTCAAGGATTCTTCTTCCATAGAAGAGAAAAAAAAAAACAAAGCAGACAAATGCAGAATTCTCTTTGGCAGACAGGACAAGGGTGGGACACCTACCTCCACGTGCAACTGAAAAAGAAAATAACCTCCTTTTTTATTGGAGAGAATCTGATCACAGGATATTTAGTGCTCTGAACATAAAGACATACTGCTGGATTCTCCTCTTCCTTCTTTCACTCAACAAATATTCATTAACACCTACTATAGACCAGGTGCTACTCTAGTTGTTAGGATATGGTTAGTGGTGGAGGCAGATAATAAGCAAACATGAGAATGACCAGATCAAATTTACCATTTTAATGGATCACTCTGGCTGCAGTGTATAAAATAGACTGTGGGGGTGGGAGGGGAGTGGAGATCAGTTACGCAGGCTACAGTGGAAATGGGCTAGGAGGGAGGTGGTGCTGGTTTGGATCAGGGTGGAAGTAGAAGAAATGGTGAGAAGTGCTCGCATTCAGAATGTATTTTAAATGTAGCACTGAAAGGATTTGCTGATGAATTGATGTGAGAATATGAAGGAAAGCAATGACAAATGCCAAAGAAATTTTCCTGAGCAGGAAATGGTAGGGTTATTTACTGAGATAGGAAACACTGGAGAGGGAATGTGTTTGGGAAGAAATCAAGTTTTCTTTGGCCATCTTAAGTTTAAGATGACTATTCAATATCCAAGTATAATTGTCAAGTGGGCAGCTGGAAAAGCAAATCTGGAATGCAGGCGAAAGGTCAGGGCTGGAGATAAAAATTTACTGAGCTTTAAGCTTTAAGCTGTTTGTTAATTTAATTTAATTAGTAAGCTGTTTGTTAATTCTTGTCTGACTCCTGTGTCTACTTCCCAATTGGTTCAGAGTTTGACAAGGAAAGGATTGTAAATTATTGGCTCCCTCAGAAAGCCCAACACTAACCTGGTCCAATTTTACTGAAGTAGAATAAAGGATTAAAAATTAGATAACCCCTTCCTTCCAATTTACTCCTGGGGATACATACATTCCCCACCTGAATGAGAACTACATTGGGGACACTTCGTCAATTAGGGAGCATTCACACCTCCCTTGTCCAAGGACTAACTTTTCTTTCTCGACACCTAGAGCGTCATTATATCAACTTCTCCCTGGGTCTTCTTGGTCCTTCAGCAACCTTACCCACAGCTCAGTTGTCTCAAGCAACCTCAGGATTCTCCCATTACCAGTGAGACTACAGGACAGTAAAGGGTCCCTTGTTTATTGGTTAGCCCATGGTCTTTGAGGAGCCAGAGAACCAGCTTCATGTCCTCCCCATCGCTGAAGCTCCAAGAGCACATGATAGCCCATTTTGATCTCTCCCCTCACTTTACTATGGCATTATATTTTAAAGCAAAAGTTTTCAACAGTTACTTACTGAATATCCATTATGCACCTGGACTGCTGCAGTAAATAAGAGACAACAAATATGACTGCCCTCATTTTAGAATTCATTTAGCCTTGTGTTAAACAACTGTGAGGTATGTGAATCTCTATCTTCCACCTCTAAGTCCCAGAAAAGCTGAGTGACACTCAGGACTAGGACTGAAAAGTTGCCTCTGTGTTCAAAAATAGAAAGGCCCTTACAATTCTCTAAAAGATAATGATGTAGAATAGGGGTTTTAACCCAAACTATCTGGATCACTTTCATAGAACCCACAAATCTTCTGCTATTGTTTGAAAATATCTGTGTATATACACCTATGTGCATTTTTCTTATAAATTCGGAATGGGCCTATAACCTCATTAGAACCTCAGAGGGCCAGCCGAGTAGCTCAGTTGGTTCAGAGCTCGCTGAAGAGTGCAAGCTCTGAGCAACAGGATCGCCAGATCGATTCCAGGCCAGAGCTGAGCTGTCGCTGAGCTGCCAACAGGTGGCAGGATGGCTCAGCTAAAAAAAACAAAAACAAACAAACAAACAAACAAAAACAAACGGTAGAACCTCAAAAACCTTCATGAACCAAAAAAAAAAAAGTTAAAAAAAAACAACAACACTGTTTTAGAGCAGCTTCTAAAGAAGGAACTCCTAAGGTGGAATCTGGTAGCAGTTTGATGACACCCTGAATCCTAGGCTGTGGTCATGTCACCATGAGACATCAAGTAAACTGAACGCCAGGGGCACTGTGGGCACTAAACATGCAAGGTCTTCTCCCATCTGTCCTCTTGCACAGAGGCTGCTGAAGGAGTTTTCCTCAGGCTTTCTCTCTCTCAAAACTTCTCTCTTACCCTTTCCTGCAGTGAAAAGGTAGACATGCCATCCACACAATAAAAATCTGTGATTAGAATCTCTCCAGTCAAAAAGAAAGTTTCAAACAAACAAAAACTCATAGATACAGACAACAGTATGGTGGTTACCCGAGGGAAAGAGGCGTTGAGGGGAGGTAGAAGAGGGTAAAGAGGGTCAAATATATGGTGACAGAAGAGACTTGACTTTGGGTGGTGAGCACACAAGCAATATACAGATGATGTATTACAGAATTATGCACTTGAAATCTATATAACCTTTTTTTTTTAAAGATTTTTATTGGGGAATTGGGGCGATGGGAACAGTGCTGGGGAATTGGGGGAAGGGGAACAGACAAGTTGCTGTCCTTTTT
>NW_017731627.1:1567194-1577153 GCF_001890085.2 Hipposideros armiger
GCAGTGTCACTGGCCCTCATATGTGGGATCCGAACCGGGGCCCTCTGGCATCCCAAGCGAGTTCTTAACCATCGCGCCACTCGGCCGGCCCCAAAGATTCTTGATATAATGATAGCCTCAACATCATTACAACTATCATGCTTCTGTTAAAATAAGGTGCTTATATTCATGTCTCAATAAATTTAATAATTCTTCCACCTTCCTAAATTTCCTTCTGTATTTTATCCCTATTCTCTGAATGTAAATACCCACCTTGCTACAATTCTGTTGCTTCCTTAAATTGTAGTTAAAAATTGACAACCATTATATTTAAAAATTGAAAAAATTGTAGTATTTCATTCTAAATGCTACAATTTGTCCACAATTTCACATACCAAGGCACAGCCTGGAGTTTCCTTTTTATTCTTGAAACAGTGAAATATCAACTTTCTAAGTGAAAGCTTCTAAAATAAAGCTTGAAATTTATACACAATGGAACCCTAAACAACTCACCAGGAAAAATGTTGCAATCCATAGCTACATGTAATTCAAAACTTCCTCAAAGCTGTGTCTTAGCAGGAAGGACCCATATCTCCTAACACAATCATTTTACCATCTTTCTTTTAAGGTTTAGATTTTATAAAATTAATTTAATTTAGAGTAATTCTGTGATGACAAAGAATATTGTGTCCCTTTCCACTGATACCTAATGTAAGAGAATTCAAATTATGGAGGTGGGGTGACAGAAGACTGTATTTTTTCACTGGCAGTAAACTTCCTTTTCAGGAGAAATTTGTCTTTTCTCTGATGGCCTCTTTGGTTATGAAAGGGAAAGCACACAATAGCATGATCAAGGACAAGACAATGAGAGAGCTGAATTGTTGTACTTTTTTTTTCTATATATAAAAGGAATTTTGAGTTGCCAGGAGCAAGGAAAAGATTGCAAATTAGAGAGACAAAGAGATGAGAGGAAAAAAAAGGAAGAGAGAGTAGGGCCGGCCAAGTGGCGCATTGGTTAAGAACTGGCTTGGGACACCAGAGGTCCCTGGTTCGGATCCCACATATGAGGGCCAGTGACACTGCCCTCTACAGCTAAGGTGCTGAACAACAGCTCAACCTGGAGCTGGACTGCCGTGGGTTGCCATAGGCTACCATGAGCGTCCATGGGCTACTGTGAGTGGCCATGGGCTACCGTGAGCAGCCAGCAGCCACCATGAGTGGCCATCCATAAGCCGGCAACTGATATGCCTTGCCCGGGAAGAGCGCAATGATGGTGCCAACTTGGGCCAGTGAAGCAATGTCCTCCACAACTAGACTGAAGAACAAAAGGACAGCAACTTGTCTGTTCCCCTTCCCCCAATTCCCCAGCGCTGTTCCCATCCCCAAATCCCCAATTTTAAAAAATCTAAAAAAAAAAAGAAAGAGTAAACTGGCAGTTGGCAGGCCAGGGAGCTGGATTTTTCAAAACAGGGGCAGCTAACATTCAATTTTTAGTAATCTGCTACAAGTATTTTGCTTCAATGCAACTGTCATTTTTACCACAAAATTTTTATGGGATTCCCTGCTTTCATGAGTGGTATCTGAAGTAAATGCAAGAGAAAATATGGTGTTCCACATTTTGATTGACTCAGGGCATAGACAAAGGAACAGACATGAATTTGAAAATTCTGAAAAGCAGGAAACTTGACCAGTAAATAAGGAGACTGAGTCCTCCGTTGGGAATCTTCAAGATGTCAGGGGGATGCTGTGTCACTTGAGCTTTGTCAAACAAGCAGAACCACCATATGGGATTTACTACAGGGGTGACACTTTACACAATAGTGGGAGCTGTTGAGAAATTATACGGAAGGCTGTTGCCTCCTTGTCTGTTGTGGGCCTATAGTCTCTGTAGAGCCTCAGGACTAGCAGTTGGGAAGAACAGTTAGACATGGACAGGGGAGAGCATGGACAAATTGGAGCCTTCATCTCTCCCTCTCTCTTGCTACCTCAAATCTCGATAACATAAGTGATCTACAGAAGGAGCCGGCACTCTTCACCACAGAGCAGCACACACACCTGGCTTAGGATTCGGAGAAGCTGAAGGAGGTGATCCAGCAGGAGCTTGGCTGCTGCCTTATGCCAACAAGATGCATCAGCAGGTCAGTGTCAACATGCATGAACTTCAAGAGTGACTGGCACTCAGCACTGAACATCAACAAACAGTGGCTCCCTGCGGGTAATAATGAAAGGAATCGTCCCCATTTTCACACAGTTTTCCTTGACCCATGGATCCTAGTGATACAAGAAATAGCACCATACCTATGTCACTGATTTAGAGCAAATGAGTATATCACATCCTAGAGGGCTTTATCTCAACCCTGCAAGGTGTTGCTACCCAGCTGGCATGGAAACTAACTCTTTAAAAGGCTATTTCAGCATTCTATCAGGCCAGCTACCTCGGGGTGATGGAAAACATAGTAGGATCAGTGAATTCCATTAGCATGCCATACTTAAATTGCTATTAAATGAGTTTCTTGGTCAGGAGCAATGCTGTGGGAATACCATGATGGGAATCATATTATGTAAGTCCACAGATGGTGGTTTTGGCAAAAACATTGAGATCAAGTGCCTCCTCCAAGATGGATACTGTCCAATTCCATCAACCTGCCACCAGGTGGCTGTCTCATCCTCCTGGGGAATGGTGCCAGATCAGGAGCTCAGAGTTGATCTCAGGTTGGGCACTTAGGAGTGACTGCAGACAGATCAGCTTTAGTGAGTGAAAGACCATGTTGCTGAGTCCATGTATATCCCCCATCCCTGACACCATAACCACTTGTTCATGAGCCCATTGGGCCAGAATGGGGTGACTGGGGAAAGAGCCTGGTTGATGTTCACAGAGCAGGGCATCTTGTCCATCTGATTATTAAGATCTTCCTCTGCTAAGGTTGCTCTTTGATGAGGAGTCACATGGGACAAACATTTTCATGCTCTGTGTCCATTCAGAAAAATCGATCCACATACCTCCTTGTCACCAATTTCCCAGTTGTGTTTCTCCTTGAGTGCATACAAACATTCAGCCCATAACATTGGCCATCTAGTCAAGCCAGTAGCCACTGTCTATGAATCAGTCCCATCTTGGGCCATCCCTTCTTCCAGGAAAAATAAATAACTAGATGTACTCCTCGAAGTCCTGTCCAACAATAGGATTTCCCTTCACTGCTACAGTACTTCAGAGCCACCTCAGATTGGACCAGTAGTACTGAGCTATCTGCTTTTAGGATATGCCACCCTATCGTGCAGATCTATAAACCAGGTCTGAATTTTTTTCTTCCTCAGTCAACATCAGCCATAGAAAACTCCCCCTGAGGCTATATGTGTGGGTTGAGAAAAAGGGGGCAAGTTAGCAAGAGTACGGGCCATAGACACCTGCACCACTTGCTCATTCAACTTACTTGTGCCTTCAGGACCTGCTCAAGCTGTGCTGCATACCCTACTTTATGGTGTGGTGGGCCAGCCAACACCCACTTTATAATAGGTTGCTCATGTTCATGTGGTGGCCCATGGCCGAGTGATGAGTCTCTACTAAGGCCCAGTAGCAAGCTACAATATAGGCTGTTTCTCAAAGAATAGACATCTACTAAGAATGGCAGAGCTTTGCCCCAAAATTCTAAGGAGGTATGCACTGTAATTCACCTAGAGGGGCCTGCAGGGGCTCCATACACATCTCAATATACACAGACACTGCAAGCACCTTCGGATTTGCTAGGTCACATGGCAGGGCACTTTATGCAGCAACCTGGACCAGTGGCAGAGACGTCTCTCTTTCTGGGTGATATTTTGGCCCCTTTTTCCAATCACTTATATATACACACATGATATATAATCACTTGGATTTTTTGTCCACCAATTTAGAACTTACATATGAAAAAGGGGGCCCTTAATTGTGTGCTCCTCAATACTCTAACATATGGGATATGGGGACTCTAACTAATCTTATTTAAATATTTAAAGAAAGGATAGTCCCATAACTGCTGTCTTCAGGACACCAAGTGACTGGCAAATGTAAGAGAGGTCCTAAGAATGGAGGAAAAGGCCAAGCAGGGATGACTGTAAGACCACTTCTCTGATGCCAAAACAATTGGGTGCAAAGTGAAAATTCAGGTAATTATCTCTTTGGTTTTTTCCACTGCATTAAGCACCCAGTTTGACTATGGACCAGTTGTTTTGGTCCCACATCCTGTAAATAACAATCCCATGCTTCCTGATAAGGAGGCCCTTCAGTGAAATGGAGAATCACTTTGAGTATGTGAACATTATAATTCCAAACTCTTTGTTTCTTATCATATTTACTTTATATTCTTTCAGGCCAAACTGAACCAAAAAAAATGCTAATTTAACCCAGTTCAAAAAACAAAAAGGACAGAGATCTCGCTAGAAATGGGATCGTTTTTATTCTTGTCATATCTGCCTCAGACACAGACATTTAATATTTAAATGTTATTCCCTGTGAAATCTGGACTTTCAGCATTTTTGTGGCTATGACAGGATTCAAATTTCAGATTCTACCTCGTGTGAAAATATCATTTCGGAGTGTGCCCCAAGAGAATAATAATAAACCTGAGTCTTGGCATTTTTAAAAATGAACTCCTATTCAGAGGTTTCTTAAAATATAGCTTATTTGCTCTTCTTAGACGTCAAGAGTTAAGTAATGATGCCTTTCATTTTCTCCCAAGTTTAGCCTGAATCTGTTACCAAATTATTTATTGTAAGCAGAAAGAATAATTGCAACATGAAGAAAGATTATTGTGTCTGCTTTTAATACATAAAATATTTTATAATATGCTAACTTTGCCCTTTCATTCCAGTTGAAAATGTTACATTAATTATCTCTAATTATAATTTGACTATTAAAAACATATCTGTTGTTTTGTTATTAGTATAATCCGAAAAACACCTGCCCACAATCTACTAAATACTAGGGTTGTGGTGATTAATAATAATAAATCCTGTGAAATCACTTTTTATCCTTAAGCAGTCTGAACAAATTGGGCCATTTAAATATCTTAGCTTAAATGCTACAATGCTCTGGCATGTTTCATAAAGTTGCATAAATTCTGTCACTCTGCATCCCATAATTCACATAGTGAGAGAAATGCAGTGTGCAGGATTTAACCATATAGTGTCCACTACTGACTGTGGCCTGGCAAAGCTTAATGGGCATGTCTTTCATAAAAACATTTATACGATTATGGAAATAATCGCTTTAAGATTTTCTTTAAAGATGATTTTTCTCGTTTCAGTTCTTCCAGATGTTTTTCATAGTCTCTACCGTAATAGTATTCAAATGACTTCCTGAAAGAGAACTAACTTTAAACAAACACAAACTGTAAGTTCTGTATTTTGACATATGCCAGAATGACCAACTAACTTCAGCTTTAACTAGAGTTAGCTCTTTTTTAATTAAATTCATTGAGATGACTTTGGTTAATAACATTATAAAAGTTAGAGTTGGCTCTTTTGCCATAGACTTTTTTTTTAATTAAAGTTTATTGGGGTGACAATGGTTAGTAAAATTACACAGGTTTCAAGTGTACACTTCTGTAATACATCATCTATATATCAGCCATAGACTATTTATATGACTAAAAACATAATTAACAGGAAGGTAGAAACATTGAGAAAAGCATTGTTATTTATGCCCCTATTTAGGTTTTTTGTTTTCAAAGTTTATTATGCCTTGATTGAATCTATTAACAGATTAAAGAAATTTGAATTTTACCTTAGAAAGCCAGAATCAACAAGTATTTTCAAGGCTTATATCACTATGTCATTAGCATATGTAGCAACAAGATATCCCCCAAACTTGAAGATAAGGCTAAACATGAAATTTCAAATAAAAAAATTTTAATAACGAAAATAAACTGTCAAAAAAGGTAACCCACCTAAGCAATACTCTGAAAAAAATGGCCAAGAAGTTTTAGTACACCCAAATTTCAGAACCCCATAATTCCATTTGCAGCATGGCTGATTGCATGGTGAAAGAATGTGGTAGTGGAAGGTTCAGCCTGATGACTAGAAAAATGCAAAGGACTTAGTTCCTAGACCCCTTGGCAGAATAGAAGTAATTGTACCAGGATGTCATAATTCAAAGTCACCTGAGCAATCAGTCTCCTAATTCCAGGCTGCTCTAATTCCATGTTGCTACTGCCTCTAGGGTGTAATTTGGCTTCTCAGGTAAATTTTTGAGAGAAGCAACTGTTGGACCACAGAGATAACATTCCGGTCCCCTTTTCCTTTGTATTCACTTATTCAGCAAATTCTAATTGAGCAACTTCTATGTACCATGTACCCTGCCAAACATTGGGTAATATGGTAGTAAAACACTGCCCCATGGACTAGAAGTCTGGCCAGAGAGCAGACATTAAACAAATTAACATACAAACAAATGTATAATTATAAATGTCATTAAGTGCTACAAAGGAAAGATAAGAAAAAATAACCAGAAAAAGTTAATTTGGACTGGAAGGTCAAGAAGACCCTTTATGTGGAAGAGATGTTTGAGGTGACATTTGAAACGCAGAAACCAGGCCAAAGGTTGGGAAGAAACATCACCGACAGAGAAGACCTGGAGACGGGAAGGGCTTTGAACACATGAGAACCTGGATCTGAGAAAACACTAGCATAAATACAGGAGGAGGAAGAGAGGAGTAGTGCTTGAGATGAAGCTGGAGAAGGAGGCAGGGCTCAGGACCATCAAGGGCCAAACTCCTGAGGGTCTGGACTTTATTCTGATAGCAACTGGACACAGAAGGACTTAAAAGACTGAGAAGGACAGGATCCAACTGATATTTCTTAAAGATCACTCCGGTTAGCCTGTGGAGAAAGGACTGAAAAGGAATAAGAGTGGAAGTGGGGAAGCAAGTTGGGAGCTATTGTGGAAGTCCAGGTGGGAGACAAAGAAGCCATGAGCAGGATGGAGAGACGTCTTTGTCAACTACAAATTATCAGCACGGCATTTCAATTTATCCATCAGTCTCTTGGCCACAGGGATGCCATGCCCAACTCTGCCTGAAATGCCAGTATGTTACCAGCCAGGTGAGTAGCCCCATCCCACCCCACTAAAAAAACTTTTAAGTCTTCTTTCCTATAGAAATGTTAAGTATAGAAATGTTAAGTCTCCTTCTCCCTAGTTTCTTAGTTCCTTAGCCCTTGGCTTTGATTACTCTTCTAATCAGTTTCTGAATCCTAAGACTAAAGATTGCTCCTAGCCTGTATAATAGAATTCTCCTATCCCCCTGCTTTTTGATTGTTTTGTAATCACATACAACATATTGTTCATAGAAATCTCTTACCCCTACTTCAAATAACTACTTAAAAGCCTTGACTTCCCAACATCCCCCAAGCCATTCCGGACCTAACTCTTGGGTAATTCCATCCCAGAGACTAAATAGGTTTTAACATTTCCCTAAGCCAGTATACTTGTTGATTGTAATCATTGAAGCCTAATGTTCCTGCCAACCCATTCTGGGTCCAGACAATTGACACAACCTGAGTGACCCATTGCACCTGAATGGCCACAGGCTTCATGAGAGCTAACGGATTTATTAATTAAAATCTATTTTTCCTCATTCAGGGGCCTTGGGGATAAGGATGATACCCCAGCAGGATTGCCAGTCGCAACCAAAGAAGCCAACACGGTCTTCCAGGTGGATCTTGAGACCCCTTCCTCTCATCTGAGATCAAATAGGGCGAGAGTTCCGTGAATCCCCCGATAGGTAGGGCCACCTCTACGCCCTTGCCCAGCAGGAAGCAGATACAGAAGAAAAGACCTCCTGTCCCTCAGCTTCCCATAGAGATTTTATGAGGATCACATTTCTCAAGGGGAAAACAAGGCAGGTAGTTAAGGGCAGGCATTGGGTCTCTGCATTCCTGCACATCCAACACAACCCACAGAATGCGACTGCCCAGGAGACCTCCCCCTCTCCAACCAAAACTTTCCCGTTTTCATTGAAATTACCTACCCTGTGGGGAAACAAATGGGTACAAAATACCCAACTAGATCAGACCACTCACACCTAGACTGATCTAGATCAGTCACTCACTAGATCAGACCACTCACATCTAGACTGATCTAGATCAGTCACTCACACCTGCACAGTCTAAAAGATGAGTTAATAAACTCTTGTCAATCACAGGTGTAAAGGGACAGCCCATTCTAGAGAAAAAAGGATAAAAACTCCAAGTCTTGGACAGTCAGCCCCTTTTTGAGTGTTTTGAGCCTTGCCTTTGCTCGCGACCTGCTCCAAATTCTCTGGAGTGTACTTTTTCTCCTAATAACGCCACCTTGAGCCTTGAGCCCCTTGAGCCCTTGGCTGCCTCCTGAGCTTCCTTTGCTCCACCTGCTCCAAACTCTTTGGAGTGTAATTTCTCTTCTAATAATGAATGGGCCCTTGAGCCATTCTCTATTTCTTGGGCCCGCTTCTACTTCTTTGAAATATACTATCTCTTCTAATAAACTGCTTTTTCACTACTTTGCCTCGGTAGCTCATTCAATTCTTTGCTCGAGACACCAAGAACCTGGACATCGTGCCTAGAAGGGCCCCCTCTCCGGCAACAAGTTACAGATTCTGCACCTATAAGGCTGAGGGCTACACTCAGGAACACAATGAATTCACCCAGCTTCTGCTCCCCCAGCTCAGTCTAAATGCCATCCTTATCTCCTCACTCCTGAGACAACATTCGGAACAGGACAAGTCCTTAACGTAAATTAGCCTTGAGAATAGAGATATATAAAGAACATGAATTAGCAAGTTTGCCACTTGTTCTTCCTTTGGGGAACATTGGCCCCCTTTGTAGCTGCAACAAGTCATTTAGGTCAAAGTTAAGAGCAGCTATTGAGCACTCACCATGTGCCAGACCCTACTCTAAGCACTTAACCTGAATCCACCCATCTCTAGCCTTTAAACATTTGGGCACCCCAGGGCTCAGTCCTTGGCCCTCTACTCTGTCTGGGCTTACTCCCTAAGTGAGCTAATCTACTTTCATGGTTTTAAATGCTATCTGGATGCCAACTCCCAAGTTTCTATCTCCTCTGTTCTTGTACTCCAGACCACTGTCTCCTCAACTTCTCCACTTGGCTGGCTAATCACTATCTACCTTCACAAACAGAACTCTAGATTCTTCCCCGAAAAAAGTAAAACATTTCCCTTATCAGTCCCCATCTATAATAAATGGCAACCCATTCTTCCTATTGGAAACCTTCTATGAAGACAGAAGATGAGGTCTGTGTTTGCTGTCCTTGTTCCATCTCCTCACCAGGCAGGTTTAAGCAGGGAAGGTAAAGAGGGAGAAAGGGCCTTATAGTGATGGGTGCTTCTGTCTTTAGAGGCTGGTACCCTCTGAAGAGCAGTGCACACCACTGGATCTCTCTTTCAGGGGGCATGTTTGGGGTCTTCCACTCCCCCACTCCAGCAGCAGGTGTGGACATAGACCTCAGAGAGACTATTCCTGTTACAGATATCTCATCTTCTTAAGGAATGACCCAACTGCCACCTTCTGTGGAGTCCTCGCCAGCCCAAAGGATTCTCTTTTGCCAAACTCACTAGGCTTCCATTATAACCCTTTCTCCTTGCTCTGTAGTCAGGGGCATCTCTAGTCAGTTTCTCCTTCGACACTTCCCAAGGAGAGCCAAGTACCCATTTCTGAGCTCTGTAAATTCAGGAAACATGTCACCTCTCTGTGCAGTTCTCCTGAATCCTCCTTCACTTGACTTGAAGCAGGCAGGAAAAGGGGGAGACATATAGAGCACTCTGACAGCTCTCTCTAAAGAAATTCTCTTGTACCAATTCCTTTTATCATCACTCTCTTCTTTTTTAATATGCAGTCTGAAAGTAGGCTATGAGTTTTGGGCCACCTATTAAAAAGTCCTACATAGAAACTTCAGAATATCTCCACCCTCAGCAAACTCTCTCATCTCTGTTTCTCTCTCTGTTTCTCTCTCT
>NW_017731627.1:1577253-1590610 GCF_001890085.2 Hipposideros armiger
CTCTCTCTCTCTCTCTCTCTCTCTCTCTCTCTCTCTCTCTCTCTCTCTCTCTCTCTCTCTCTCTCTCTCTCTCTCTCTCGTACCGTCCCTCCCTCCCTCCCTCTTTCTCTCTCATGCACACAATCTACATTATCCAATATAGTAACCACTAGCCATGTGTAACTATTTAAATTAAAATTAATTAAAATTAAATAAAATCAATAACTTCAGTTCTTCAATTGTACCAGCCACATTTCAAGTGCTCATTTCCATCATCATAGGAAGTTCTATTAGACGGCATTGCTCTAGATTCTAAGCTTGCATGGCTTACCTAACTTTACAAGGCTTTTGTAGGTTGCACATAACCCAGTATGGCTGATATGTCCCTAAAGAACAGTCCATCAAATGCCAACAGGTTCAGGCACTAAATATCAAAGCAAACAAGGTCAAGTATAAAGAACAATAGGTTGTGGAGATTAGAGATATCCACCATGTTTAAAGGAGGCAGCCAAAACTCAGCCTCAGCCATTGGTACCATGTGAAAACGTGATTCCAGCAATGCCAGATCTTTCAAATTTCAACAGTAGCTAGGAATACAGACAGTTATGTAAAATCTCAATGATATATTTAAAATAAAAAAAGGTTTTTTCTAATTATACATGCTTATTGCAAAATATTCAAGAGATACATGAATGTATGTAGAAGAATAGATATTACCTGACATCCTATTGCTCTGTGCTGGCCACCATTATCATTCTAGTGACCGTTTTTTATGCACCAGAACTTGGGGGAGGGTGTTACATTTTTTATTAGTTTCAGGTGTACAAAACATAATGTTTAGATATTTACATATCTCACAATAACCCCAATAATTCTGTTACCCATCTGACACTGTACATAGCTATTAGAATATTATTGACTATATTCCTTATACTGTACTATATATCCCCATGACTATTTTTTTAATTATAGTTGACATTCAATATTATTTTATATAATTTCAGGTGTACAGCATAGTGGTTAGGCATTTATATAATTTATGAAGTTATCCCCCTGATAAGTCTACGTAGTACCCATCTGACACTTTACATAATTTTTACAATATTGACATTCCCCATACTGTTTTTCATATCCCCGTGACTATTCTGTAACTACCAATTTGTATTTCCTAATCTCTTCACTTTTCTCACCCAGCCCTCCAAACTCACCCCCATCTAGCAACCATCAGTTTGTTCTCTGTATCTATGAGTCTGTTTCTGTTTATTTGTTCATTTATACTGTTCTTTAGATTCCATATATGTATACGTGAGATCATATGGTATTGGTCTTTCTCAGGTTGATTTATTTCACTTAACATAATACTCTTTAGGTCCATCTATGTTGTCACAAATGGTAAGATTTCACTGTTTTTTATGGCAGAGTAATATATTCCATTTTATGTAAATACCACAATTTCTATATCCAGTTGTTTATTGATGGGCATTTTGGTTGCTTCCATATTTTGGCTATTGTAAATAGTGCTGCAGTGAACATAGGGGTGCATCTATCTTTTTTAATTAGTATTTAGATTTCTTTGGATGAATACCCAGGAGTAGAATTGCTGAGTCATAAGGTAGCTCTATTTTTAATTTTTTGAGGAATCTCCATAATGTTTTCCATAGTGGCTGCACCAATTTGCAATCCCACCAACAAGGGTTCCCTTTTCTCCACATCCTCACCAACACTTGTTGTTTGTTAATTTATTGATAATAGTCATTCTAACAGGTATGAGGTGATATCTCATTGTGGGTTTTATTTGCATTTCTCTGATGATTAGTGATGTTAAGCATCTTTTTATGTCTATTGGCCATCTGTATGTCCTCTTTGGAGAAATGTCTATTCAGGTCCTCTGCCCATTTGTTAATTGGATTGTTTGTTTTTTTGGTGTTGAGTTGTATGAGCTCTTTATAAATTTTGGATATTAACCCCTTATCCAATGTATCATTGTCAAGTATCTTCTCCCATTCAATAGAATTTCTTTTTATTTTGTTGATAGTTTCCTTTGCTGCGAAAAAAAATTTTTTTTAATTTTATTTATCTATTTATTTTAGCTGAGCCATCCTGCCACCTGTTGGCAGCTCAGCAGCAGCTCAGCTCTGGCCGGGCATCGAACCACTGTTGCTCAGAGCTCACACTCTTGAGCGAGCTCTTAACCAACTGAGCCACTCAGCCAGCCAAAAAAATTTTTAATTTAATGTAGACCTATTTGTTTATTTTTTTCTTCTGTTTCCCTTGCCCAAGGAGATATGTCAGTAAAAATACTACTAAGAATAATGTCTCAGAGGTTACTGCCTATGTTTTCTTCCACAAGTTTTGTGGTTTCAGGTCGTACATTTAAGTGTTTAATCCATTTTGAGTTTATTCTTGTATATGGAATAAGAAGGTGTTCCACTTTCATTTTTTGGAGTGTATCTGTCCAGTTTTCCCAAGACCATTTATTGAATAGATTGTCTTTTCCCCAGTATATGTTCTTGCTTCCTTTGTCATAGATTAAGTTATATAATTCATAGGTATGAATTTATTTCTGGGCTCTCTATTCTGTTCCATTGATCTATGTGTCTGTTTTTATGCCAATACCATGCTGTTTGATTATGGCCTTGTAGTATAGTTTGATATCAGATAGAGTGATATCTCCAGCTTTGTTCTTCTTTCTCAAGATTGCTGTGGCTACTTGGGGTCTTTTATGGTTCCATATAAATTTTAGGATTATTTGTTGTAGTTCTGTGAAAAATGCCATTAGAATTTTTCTTTTAAACAGAGCTTCTTTCCTTTTTTTTAACTTTATTGGGGAACAGTGTGTTTGTCCCAGGAATCATCAGCTCCAAGTCAAGTTGTTGTCCTTCAATCTTAGTTGTGGAGGGCGCAGCTCAGCTCCAAGTCTAGTCGCCATTTTTAATCTAGTTGTGGGGGGCACAGCCCACTATCCCATGTGGGAGTCAAACTGGCAACCTTCTTGTTAAGAGCATACGCTCTAACTGAGCCATCTGGCCACCCACCGGCAGCTTAGCAGCAGCTCAGCTCAAGTCGTTGTCCTCAACCTAATTGCAAAGGGCACAGCTCACTGGCCCATGTGAGAATCAAACCAGCAACCCTGTAGCTCAGAGCTCACGCTCTAACCAACTGAGCCACCCAGCAATCCTGTCATTGGTATTTTGATAGGGATTGTATTGAATCTATAGACTGCTTTGGGTAATGGACATTTTAAGTATATTAATTCTTCCTATTCATGAATAGGTTTGAATGTTTGGTAAAATTCACCTGTGAAGCTATTTGGTCCAGGACTTTTGTGTGATGGGAGCTTGTTGATTACTGATTTCGATTTCATTAATAGTAATCAGTCAGTTCAGATTTTCTATTTCTTCTTGATTCAGCCTTGGAAGATTGTATGCTTTTAGGAATGTATCCATTTCTTCCAGATTATCCAATTTGTTAGCATATAGTGCTCATACTATTCTCTTAAAATTTTTTGTATTTCTGTGTTGTCAGTTGTCACTTCTCTTTCATTTCTGATTTTATTTATTTGGGTCCTCTCTCTTTTTTTCTCAATGAATCTGATTAAAGGTTTATCAATTTTGGTTTCATTGATCTTTTGTATTTTTTAAGCCTCTATTTCTTATATTTCTACTCTGATCTCTATTATTTCCTTCCTTCTACTCACTTTTGGCTTTGTTTGCTGTTCTTTTTCCAGTTACCTTAGGTGTAAAGTTAGATTGTTTATTTGAGATTTTTCTTGTTTCTTGAGGTAGGCCTGCATTGCTATGAATTTCCCTCTGAGGACTGCTTTTGCTGTGTCCCATAGATTTTGGGTTGGTGTATTTTCAACACTAGAACCTCTTTATACACATACACACATGTATAATTATACTTAAGTGGAATATTATATATACATGTACATGCTACTTTTTATAACATGAACAATATTTTATGATTTTTTTCCACCTTGTTCCCTTTTTTACTTTTCACTGTTTGGTTGAAATATTTTCAAAAACACTCTGTGGATCAAACAAAACAGGTTGAGCTCAAAGACCCTAAATTCAACACTTTTTTCCTTATACAAACCCTGACTCATTATACACTCTGTGCTTTTTGGTTCAAATTTTCTAGAGAAAAAAAAAATCTAATACTCCATTGGACAAACCATTGACCAGTCTACCCATAGTCTAACCAGCTATGGAGGAGGCCTAAGCCCAAGCCTTTAATGTGAGCTATGGGTACAGGTAGCTCCCAGACAGGGAGGCTGAGCACAGGAGAAGCCTCACAAACATTTCTACTGCATACTTAGTAGTACAGCACAGTGGTTAAGAGCAAAATTTCTGGAGCCAGACTGCATTTGAATCCCAAATCCACCACCTTATTGTGTGACCTTGAACCAGTTACTTAACCTCTCTGTGCCTAATTTTCTTTATCTGGAACTTAAGAATCATAATAGTACCCAACTTGTAGGGTTGTTCTGAGAATGTAAGCACAAAAAGCTTAGAACAGTATTTGGCCCATGGTACATAATAGTACCCAACTTGTAGGGTTGTTCTGAGAATGTAAGCACAAAAAGCTTAGAACAGTATTTGGCCCATGGTAAATAATAAATAAATGTTAACTAGTAATAATTTTTTTATTATTCCTCCTATCTGAAGCGTTTACAATTGCAAACACTTCTATTCAACAGGTCCACTGAAAAGGCTCTTTTCTAACTGATAGATAGCTCTGTAATACAACAAGAAAAATCTGTTTATATTTCAGGAAATCATGACCTCCAAAACATCTATTGTGCTTCTTTTTTCAGACTAATCAAGCTTCTACCAATAGTTTCTACCATTAATTTATATGACCTTGTAAAGAATGGACTTTCATTCAAAAATGAGACAGACCTGCTTCCTACTACTCTCAAGGATTCTTCAGCCTAACAGAGAAGTTTAAATATGTCACCCATAACTATAATACAAGTAGAAAGTAATAGGTATCACTTTTTAAAAGAAAGTAAGTAACCCCTTAAATTATTACAGAAACCTCAGCTAAATGTTCCCTCCTTGGATTGGAATTTGACACAACTTCCTTCACAAGCAAATTAAGGATAATTGTTGTTAATGGAGTTATACAGACTATGTGATAGGGATAAAACTTTCATACTGTGTATTGCTCAGAAAAGGATAGTTTATGCTGCAGTAAAAAATGAGCCAAAAATTGCAGAGACTTATAAGGAGAAAGTTTACTTCTTGCTCATCATAAGTTGACAAGGAGCGTCTACTTCAAGAGTCCAGGCTGACCTAAGTTCCATTTCAACACACGTTTCCATGGTGGTGAGAGACAGAGTTCTTTTAAAAAGCATGACCAGTCATGTTTCTTAACATTTCAGCCTGGAAGAGATATCCTTCTATGTATGCTCACATTTCATTTGTCACAGCAAGTCACACAGCCATGCTTGAGTTCAGTAGGGTGAGGATGTCTAATCCTCCCTCCGGAGGCCCACTGCATGCTTGTGAGCAGTAATACATATAATATTCCAATGTGTAAGAAAAAATAAAAAAGTAACTCCCTATATTTTCTAGGATTGATCTCATCTCCCTTTGGAGCCCAATTTCCAATGATGGTGAAAGATTCCTGTTCAGGATTTCCCTAAAGTCCTCTGATTCCTTCTAATCCCCATTCCCTAAAGGTTTTCAACAAGAATGTAAGAAGGTGGACAAAGGCCGGCAGGCCAAGACCTTTTCCCTTATCCTCTCCCACTCCTCCTGAGCTCTAAGCTCAGCCCTCCAAATTTTGGGTTTTGTTATTGAAAGGGAAGCTTTTGGAATTTAGAAAGGCATGTTTTTTTCAACAAAGTCTGGTTTTCAATAACTGCCTCACTGCAGACTTTACAAATCTGGTGTAAATGGTCTGAGCTGGACAATGACAAATCAGCTATGTGGGAACATGAAACTCCCATTATTTTTATATCTGCACACACTTTTCTTTGACAAGCCTTCACTCCATTTGACAGTGAGTCCAATCCACCAAATTTGGTCCAGTCCAACAGTATCTTTTAATTCACTTCAGGAGGTACTGTCTCAGTTAATATCATTCAAGTCTCTTTCGTGGCTTCCTTCTCCTCCTTCCCTTTGACTCTACGCCCTGGGGAAAAGGCAAGATTGCAAAGCAGCAGCTGCCCCACTCACCATGGGCCCACAGAAAAAGTCAGGCATCCTTGACATGCCATGTGGTGGGGACCAAGACACACTCTCCATCCCTCTCAGCTGTACCATTCCATGGTTCCATCATACTCAGCTGTGGCAAGGCACATCTGCCAGCCCTAGTCTTCAAGGAGTTCCTCACAAAAAGCAGCCACCAACTTCATGGTTTACAATCACCCTTCAAACTTTACAGGACATTCTACAGGACCCATTGGGCTGGTGGCGGTTACAGTGAGAGCAGGTCAAATACCCTCTGTACTTCCGCAGAAAGGAGAAGGGAGAAGGGACCAGGTGCCTAATGTAACACTTCATGAACTCTGCACTCTAAGTAATCCCTTCTCCTCCCTCAGACTGCATTATATTTTCCCTTCCAGACAGGAGGAAGTTAAGCCAGGTTTCTGGGGGCACAGTCATTTTGGCTCACACCTTACAAGCTGTCATTGGGTATGGACTTGGGTAATGCATGAGTGGGCAGTCACAAGGGAAGGAAAGCTAAACTTATGGTCAGATGTTTCAAGTTATTTCCACATGCAAATATTTCATACATGATGCCTCCATGGCTTGATTGTTGAAAGGTCAAGCTCTTGACTTATCTCTTGTTCCCCCAAATGTCTAGCCTAATTAATACTTTTGGAATACTGAAAGCATGATCTATAAAGTGATTCTCTGAAAAGGTCCTGATTGTCATTCTCCCATGTTTTCTCTGCCTCTTTGGTCCCAGATCCTCACAGCAGAGCCCACTGATGCCTTTTGCCCACAGGTCAGGAGTAATAGAATCTGGGGCTTGAGATTCACAGGTGCTGGATTCAGCCCAAATGGAACATAAGCCTGGCTCTCCAGGGACACTCCATCAATCAAGAATTGAAAAGAAGCCAAGAATTGGGTCATGTCTAAAGAGCCAGGATCGGGCTCTATTTCTTATTTTATTAGGAAACATTATCTATCTATATCCAGGTCACCCTAAATGAGGATCTTTGAAACTTTTACACTTTTCATGCTGTTTCCACATTCTGAGAAACAAGGAATAGATCTCTCTCTCTCTCTCTCTCTCTCTCTCTCTCTCTCTCTCTCTCCCCCCCCCTCTCTCTTTCTCCCTAAACAAAGGGGGGTATTCCCCAGCTGTTTTAACAGTCAGTGAGATAGTATATGTGAAAAGTTTTGTGATCTGTAATAGCCTTTGAATGTATAAGCTGATGTTAGGATAGATGATGATTTTTATTACATCTCTTGAACTGGTGCACTCATGGAATGTGGGATCTCCCCCACCCCTTACTTTGCAACAATGCAGCAGGGTAGACATGACTGTGGCCCCTGGCATCGCAAAGACATTGGCTTGAACCTGACTGTCATGCACGAGCTGGGACCCTGAGCAAGATTCTTAACCACCCTAAGGTTCAATTATCCCATTTGTAAAATGAAAATAATCAATGTGTAATATTATTGATCATAAAAAGAGCTCAATGAAGAGCCCGTATTACTTTTTTACTACTTTATTTTTTACTTTTGTCAAATGATGTCACACTTTGTTTCTTTTAGACCTTTACTTAATAATCCAGGAAAACATACATCCCTGGTCAGCTGGGCACTCTCCTTTGCAAGCCTTCTTCACACAAGTGTTATAGAAGGAAGCTTACTCGACAAACAATATTAAAAACACAGGCTCTCCAAACATTAAGCATCATCCCTTATCTTGGAGAGTCATTAGAAGCTAAGCAAAAAGTTGAAACCTATGTAATTTTACTAACCATTGCCACCCCGATAAATTTCAATTAAAAAAAAAAAAAGCAGCAGCAGCAGCAGCAGCTAAGCAAAAAACAGAAGTGATTGTATCAGGCCAGCCCACAAGGGTCTCTAGCACCATGATCAGCTTTTGCTCAAGTATTTGTCAGTTCTGACCTTATATCCACTGTGACATACGTGATGAATTACATTCATGTGCAGCAGTAAGACTAAGCGTTTGGCACAGATAAAATTACTGTAGGTTGTATACAATTCCCCCTTCCCCAGTTCAATTCCATCTCATAAGGTTCACACAAATGCCAGCAAGTCCCATGTCCTTGGATGACCTCATTACACAGATTACTCTGTGTTTGCTCTAATTTCTAGAGAGTAATTCATTTTAAAACTTTAGTAACTATTATTAATAACAAATTACATGTGACACACTTCACAAAGGATATATCTCCATTGGGAACTGCTGCTCGAGGTGAGGGCTACTGGAATTAGTTTAAAATATTGATACTAAGTGTTAGTTATTAATAGAATTTGCAGAAACCTATCTTATCACCTATGTTCAGTTATGTTATATTTTATAATTCACTTAAAATGTTTTCTATTTAATTACCTGTGTTTTTTCTTCAATGATCCAAAGCATTTAAAGGGTGTAGAAAAGGTTTAGTACATCTTCTTATCTCAAATATTTTTCATGCGGCTGCTCATGGTCACTTTGAATACCATGAATTAACTGCCACCAAGCTTTTATTAAACAGGTTTCAATAATGTATGGTTTATAAAGTGCCTTGTGCTTAAACATGTTTCCATTTTTTTCTTCATGTAGTATCATTAAGATCGAAATATTTGCCAGCACGTACTCCTGTACAGTTCATACTTGGGACTACTTGTAGAATAATTATATAAAAAGTAAATAAAATTAAAGACACTTGATATAAATGGTTACTCCCAAGATACACTGCCTATATTAAACTGTCTGTAGACCTGGTGCTCATCTCAATGGGCATCCAACAGATGGAACGCTCTGTTTGTCACATTACTTTAAAGCTTCTAAATGTGCCTGATGGGAATTCCATTACCTGCACCAGCTGTACAGGTGACCTCCTTGCTTTCAACTTGCCAGATTCAAAATATATGAGGCAGTTTTAAGCATGATTTTAAAATACAACATATGCAAATATGGCCGTAGTTGACATATTTACTCTGGTACCAAAAAAAAAATTCTGTCCTTTCTGCTTTAACCCCTGGAATTATGGGATGTATGGTTTTCCATCTTCTGAGTCTTTCTGCTGAAACATATTTAATGCCCTTCTACATTGGGAGAATTTTTAAAGGGTTCTTTTTAACACATATAGGAGGGTGCGATGTGGTTACTATTTTGGAATGCAACTTTATAAAGAGATCTTATTTTCTTATCAAATAGAATTAAATGATTAAAAGGGAGAATTTGAGACATGTGGAAGGTATTCTCAATCTGGAAATATCTTCCTTCCCAAGACATGAAAGGTCTCCATTAATGATGAATTATTGAGGTTTGGAAGCCTCTGTACAGGCACCCTTTTTGTAAAATGCAGTAAGCAGAGCCAGGATTGAAACCCACTTCCATTTGCCATAACAATCTTGCCATAACAAACTTTTCCCCTACAACATACGCTTCCCTTAGAGAACAGTCACCAACAAAGTATTTGTGAAGGTGTTTCCTTCTGAGAGAAAAGAAATCAGTACATGGAAACACTGAGCAAGAAGAGATGAGGACACAGGAAAGGGGGAAAAGGCACAGATAAGGCAGCTGGGAGGTGTCAAAAGAATGATGTCTACTTCATTTTTGCCTTCAGTTGCCCGTGACTTGAGTTTGACTTCTAAGAAGAATTCTGTCTACCACGTAACCTAGTGGTAACTCATTTCACCTTAAAGGCCTCCTATCTGACTTTCTACTTCAGTGGCCCCTATTTATGTAACATGGATTACAACATGTCAGATTGGACTGAATTAGAAATGGAACACCCAGCTATTTTTATTTGCTGCCTTATCGAGCCAGTTATAAAATAGCCTTATCAAAATATTGCAGTAGCAGTGAGCTCCCCTAGCACCAGATTGTATACCATTTCCCACTAAAAGGAAAAGAACTCCTTGAACAAATGACTAGCTCCAAGTCTGGGGCAGAACATGCACCAAAATGAGTCTGGGACATCCCTTTGAAAAGAAGCTTTCAACAATGAATGAGTTCATGTCAAAGGAAAACAGAATCCTAGAAAGGGACCCCCACTGGCCTAAAAGAAATCAAAGACAACAATAACTGCAAAGAGTTGAAACACACCAGTGCTATGGAACATTAAAACACATATAAATGCTATGGAGAAACAAAAACGGGGAGGAAACTGTCCTTGGTTTAAAGAAATTTAGCAGACACATAATCAAATACATTGTTTGGTCCTTGCTTAGATCCCGTTTCAAAGGAATGAACAGTAAGAAGACATGGGAACAACTCCAATATGGACTGGTGATATTAAGAAATTATTGTTCATTTTGTGGAGTGTAAGAACGGCATGGTGGTTATGTTTTTAAAAAGTAATAATTTCCAGAGATGCAAATGGAAGTATTTACAGGTGAAATTACCTGATTTTAGGAATTTGCTTTAAAATATTTTTGCAAACAAAGAAAAAAAGGCAGAGTAAAGGAAACAGATGAGACAAATTGGCCAACTCTTTATTATATTTGTTGAATCTGAGTGACAAGTGTGTGGAAGTTCATTCTACTATATCCTTTACTTTCTTCTTTTTTATTTAAATTTATACATTTAAATGTTTCATTTTGTTTAGATTACCTTTTAAATTCAATTAAGTTTACCAAATTATATTTAAATTTTTAAATTTTAGATAAATAAGGTTTTTTTATCCATTGCACTGTTATACCTATGTCTACATGACACCAAAACAATGAGTTGAGGTGACAAAGGCTTTCTGGTAGCCAGCGTGCAGAATGACCACTACTGATCCTTGTGTAATCCTCTTCCACATTGTTTCACAGTTGGGCTGGGTGACCAATAGAAACCAGTGGGAGTGACGGTTTGTGACTTTTAGTACTAGATAATTAAAGACATTTCCTCTTCTGTTTGGCTCTCTTGGATACTCACTCTGGGGGAGGTCAGCATGATAACACTCAAGAAGCTCTATGGAGAGGTTTATAGGGCATGGAACTGAGGCCTCCTGCCAACAGCCAACATCAGCTTGCCAGCTATCTGAATGAGCCATCTTGAAAACAGATATTCCAGTCCTAGCCAAGCCTTTGACAACTGCAGCAGTAGCCAACATCTTGGCTATAACCTCATGAGAGACCTCAAGCCACAACAGCCCAGCTAAGCCACTCTGTCTTAGTCAGGGTTCACTCAGAGATGCAGCTCCAGTAGGCAATAGATGGATTTATTACAGAAATTAGCTTATGAAATTGTGGGGGCTAGCTTAGCAAGTCTGAAGTCCATAGGGCAAGTATTCAGGAGGGAAAGATCTCAAGCAGGATGGAACCCCAGGGACTCAGACCAAAGCCATTGTTCACAGACAGTCAGGAAGAGACCACTGCAAGCAAACAAGGAGGGACTCCATGGACACAGGCAGAAACTGCTGTCCACAGACAGGATTCTCTCTTGCTCTTTTTCTCTCTCTCCCTTCCATCCTCTCATTCCTCATTCATCCCCCTCTCTCTGTCCTGAACACTCTTTTAGAAATCCTTCCAATTGTTTAAATAATACCCACCAAGGATAATCTCCCTTCCAACTGGATAGGTCAGGCCCAACCAAGATAATCTCTCTTATTTCAAGTCAACTGATTAGGGACTTTAATTATATCTACAAAAACCCCTCACAGCAGCACCTAGATTAGTGTTCAACTAAATTACTGGGAGAAGGGGGGTGTGTGTGTGTGTGTGTGTGTGTGTGTGTGTGTGTGTGTGTATTACAAAATAGTTGCTACTTCTTTTCCATCCTCCAACTCTCACAAGAAAATCTCTCTAGTAGCCCACCCTATCTGGAAACATACTAGAGAGGGATTTCTGAGGAATACAGTTTAGCCTAGCCAAGTTAACACACCCCAATTCCTGACCCACAGAAACCGTAAAAGATAATAAATGTTTATCATTGTTGCAAGGCTTTGGGTTTTGAAATCATTTGTTACGCAACAGTAGGTAACTGTTTTGATTAAACAAATTATTTGTTAACAAATGTAATAACTAATGAAAAGCTGTTGACTAAAGTCACTTGAGTTTTATTAGATTTGTACTTACTGAAGTTAAATGGTTTTTGTGAGTAGATAATATTTGTGTGTAGGTGTGGTTTGGGGGAAGAGGCTTATTAATGTGTGTGGGGGGGGGGGAGTGTTAGATACGGCCTGTAGCAGATTAGATTAACAAAGTATAGGAGGACATCTTGATTGTCTCTAAAACACCTCATGGGTCTTGGAAATTTGCTGGGAATAAAATAAAAAGACTTAAAAACCTAAATTAATGCAATCTCCCTGACCCATGATACCTCAACCCTGAGATGACCCTGCAACCGTAGGTGTGATACAAAAGGGGACAGATTTTATAGTCAGACACACCTGGGTTCTTGTCCCATCTCCATGTCTTAGCCACTTTATATAACTTCCTGGCAATGGACAGAATTGTGTTCCCCCAAAATTCATATGGTGAAGCCCCCAACCCCAAGTTCCTTGGAATGTGACTAAATTTGGAAATAGGGCCTTTAAATAAGTTAATGAAGGTTAAATAAGGTAATAAGGGTGGTCCCTCATCCAATATTACTCATGTTCTTATAAGAAGAGACACCAGGGGAACACTCACACACAGGAAAGATCATATGAGGACACAGCAAGAAGATGGCCATCTACAAGCTAAGGAGAAAAGCCTCAAGAGAAACCAAACTTGCCAACACCTTGATCTTGAACTTTCAGTTTCCAAAACAATTTCTATTGTTTAAGCCACCCTGTCTGTGGTATTTTGTTATGGCAGCCCTAATAAACTAATATACTTCCTGAGCCTCAAATTCTGCTTCTAAAAAATAATAATATTTAGGGGCCAGCAGGGTGGCGTGTTGGTTAAGAGCTGGCTTGGGATGCCAGCTTTGAGCAGCAGGGCTCCAGCTCAGAACCCATATGAGGGCCAGTGACGCTGCACACTCTACAGCTAAGATGGTGAACAACAGCTCGACCTGGAGCCAGGTTACCATGAGTCGCCGGTGACAGCGTAGGCTGCAGCCCCTGCTGCAGTGGGCTGCTGTGAGCTACCGTGTGTGGCCAGCAGCCAGCGTGAGCAGCCGGCAGCCAGTGTGAGCTGCCAAGAGCTGCTGTGAGTGGCTGTCCAGAGGCCGGCGACCGATCTGCCTCACGTGGGAAGAGTGCAATGATAATACCAACATGGGCCAGTGAAGCAACATCCTCCACAACTAGACTGAAGAA
>NW_017731627.1:1590650-1598127 GCF_001890085.2 Hipposideros armiger
CGCTGTTCCCCTCCCCCAATTCCCAAATAAAATCTTTAAAATAATAATAATAATATTTATAGTCCCCAGGTCTAGACATTCCTTTAGGTGTCAGTCTTCGGGGGGTTAAAATGGACAAAATCTTTGGTCAAGAAGAATCTTAAATTTTATTAAAAGAACGAGGCCCAACCTTGGGAGTCAAATCACACTTTGTCACACCTCACTCAGAGGTTTTATAAGCCAGAACATTACAATCTTTTCCCAGACTTCTCTGAGATAACACCCCATCCAATCAACCCACTTAACAAAATGGGAAAGGGAAGAAGTTCTTGAGGCTTTATTTGCTTTGATAGTCCATGATTTAAGAGAACCAATTTATGTTCTCTATTGTTCTTTGAAGAAGACAATTACCTGCATTTTCCATAATAGTGAACCTGGTTCCTAACAAAGAAATGGGAGAAGAGGGAGGAGAAGGTGTTTGTTAGGAAATAAGAAAGATTTGCTAAAGAAATTACTTGAAGCAACAGAAAAATAAAATGAATGGCCATTCTGCAAATACCTGGACATGTGAAGCCATTCTGCTTTGACATCCTTAGGGAAAAATGGAGAAAGAGAAAAGACAAAATTTTCTATTTGTCAAGTTCACTTCCAATTTGAGTTTCATATTAAAATTTCTCCTACTTAGTAACTGTTCAATATTTCTTAATATCAACCTCAGAATGTTATTATAAGGAATAATGCAAAACTTATAAAGCATCAAAAATATAGCAGATGCTCCAAAAAATGCTCAGTCCCTTTTTTTTCCCTTCATGCAATAAATTCAATTCTTTGTGCAAGTTTTGGTATCCTTTAGCCTTCTCCTGTATGTACACACATATACACACACACACACACATGCCCCTTAACCTGGCATTTTTGAAAACTGTAAATTACAAAAGGATTTACCAGGCAATTCTAGGGATTTCCAAGGGGTGTGTCACTTCTCCACAAAGAAACACACTAGAAGTCGTCTTCTTTCCTTGCAGGCATAAATGACCCTGTCTCTAGGCTTTAATCACTAGATTCATTGTAATCCTGCTCTCTTCCTTCCCCACTTTAGCAATTAATTCTTTCGTGGTGGCCTGAGTGGCATGTCCAGGACCACAGTGCTTTGATTTATACCTCACCGGTTCACCTCCCAATGCCTCTCCAGGAATGGAGAAGACATTAAGCATGAGTTCGAATCATATAGTTCAGACCCAAAATGACTTTAACATTTGTTCTTCTCGGAGACCTGCTTGACAGACTTTTCACAAGCACAGTTTCCATTAGACAAGATCTCAGATTCAATATATTTCCCTTTATTTTATTTTATTTTTAGTTAGGGTTTTTATTTTTCTCCTGGCAAGGAAAAGGTTTGGGAACAATATATATTTGTTTGGCCCAGAAAAGAGAGGGAATGGATTTATGTCACTTTTTTTAAAAAAGCATTTAAATTCAGTGCTCAGTACACAAAGAGATGCCTCCAGAAAATGAAAAAGATGAACCTAAGCATACTTAATGTTAAGACCTGGCAAACAGTTCTAAAGGTTGGTTTCCAAATCTCTGCCCTAGAATCATTTATTTCTCTCAGTGCACAGATACCACAGAGCCAGTGGACCACAGCAGGTAGATGGATAATTGGGCAGCAGCACAACTCATTTCTCAGTTGGCAACCTTTTAAAGACTTTTAAATCCTAAATTGCAACCACCCTTTCCATTCTTCTTTCCCTCCTTCTGGCTGATGTCTGCAGCAAACTTTGCTGCCTCTGTTTTGGTGGCCCTAAAAATTCTGCCCACTGCCTATATCAAGAAAACCACCTAATGCAAACCATCTGAACATAAACAGCCAGCCATTTAATAGTGTCCACATAAGAAACGTCCAAACCTGTAGAGAATTTTAAGGAATTTGAGCCAAACTGACAATTGCCAGGAAGCAAAAATCTCAATGGGTTGAGACAGTGCTCTGGAGAATGGCAGTTTTGCAGCTTGTTTTATACCTTAGAATAAAAGGTGGAAACATAAGAAGGGTTACATGAAATCCATTAGCTGTAGATTAAGGGGACAGGAGAAAGCAAAGTGGGGAAATCTCTGGAATTGGATAAAAAGCAAAATGGAGAAACACATACTTCTTTTACATTGGTGGGTACAGGATAGTTAATAATTAACATTTATAGCACATAGAGATGGTATGCAGGGGACAAGATAACAATGAGGGGTCTGTGGTCTCCTGCTCTGGTGGCCAGGGTTGTGCCTTGAGGGGTCTGGATGAGAAGAGTACTCTGACATTTCAAAGGTATGTTATCTTAGATGCAAAAAGACAATAGACAGGCTCACTTAAGGTAAAGATTGACCTTTGTCAAGGAAGCTATAGGCCTAGAACAGGACTACCCATCATGACCCACTTTTAGTTAGGAATTTTTATGTTCAGATCATCCTATGTGGTTATTTTCGGTCTCTGAGTTTGTAAGACCTGCCATGCTGGCCTCCCCTGAGCTTGTTGGGTTTAGTATATGGCCCCTTTTTCATCGACATTAGCATATGCATAGGATCTTTTCTGGTATCCACGTTCCTGCCTAATGGGAAAGTCCTATTTTTAGCTTGAACTGCAATAGGAAAGTTGTTCATCATGTGAACGGTAGTAAAATAAAAGTCCTTCCATTTGGTCAGCAGGTGTATAAAGAGACTAAAATCTAGAACTCACTAAGAGCTCAGCACTGAGACAAGACAGAATCATAGTGCTACACAACCAGAGTAACAACTCCTAAATTCATAAGGATTAATAGCAGGCATTTTGCAGAGCCATTTTGAGGAAGCAAATCTCTCTAGCTACACAAAAATGAAAATTTTGGTATTTAACACATTGATTCTCAACTCTGGCTGCACATTAGAATCACCTGGGGAGATTTTTTTTTTCATGGAAATGCATGGGTCCCACTGCCTCCCCCACCACCACAACCACCACCCCACCGGGAGAATTTGTATTTAAAAAAAAACAAAAACAAAAACAGAAAAAAACTCCACCAAGGATTCTGATGCACAACCCAGACTGAGAATAACTATTTATAGGGTTGTCGGAAAAATCATGACACATGTTTGCAATAGATGGCACTAGTTCATTTTTGGAAGTACTAGACTCATTCATGTCTGTTATTGCTATGTCATTTGACAGCTGACAGTTCTAGCTTCATTCTAAAAAAAAAATTAAGCAATTTGGCTGAGTTTTGGAGATTTTACAAGTTGAAGATGGAACACCAAACTGTGCATTTTTGCCATATTTTACTGTTTTACTTCCATAAAGGGAAAAACGCTTGTCAAGCTTGTGAAAAGCTGCATAAAGTTCACGGTGAAAATGCTCTACAAGAACTTCGGTGCCAACGATGGTTCACAAAATCCCGTGCTGGTGATTTTGATCTCAACGATGCTCCTCAGTCAGGGAGGCCCACCGAGGTTGATGACGACAAAATAAAGTCATTGATCAAGTTAAACCCAAGTTACACAAATGAGAGATTGCAGAAACATTGAACATCCATCATTCAAGTGTTCACAACCACCTGAAGAAGCTGGGATACATAAGCAAGCTCGATATTTGGGTTCCGCATGAACTCAGTGAAGTTCATTTGACAGCGCATATAAGCATTTGCAATATGCTCATTAAACGTGAGGTAAATGATCCTTTTTTGAAGCAACTGATAACTGGTGATGAAAAGTGGATTGTATACAACAATGTGGTGCTCAAACAGTCTTGGTCCTGACGCGATGATTCTCCTCAAATGACACTGAAAGCAGACATTCATCAGAGGACGGTTATGCTCTCAGTGTGGTGGGATTGTAAAGGTGTTGTGTTTTTCGAGCTCCTACCAAGGAACCAAACAATCAATTTGAATGTGTACTATCAGCAATTGGACAGTTTGAATGAATCCATCATCCAGAAACGTTCAGAGCTTGTTAATTGTAAAGGAGTTGTGTTTCATCGCAACAACGTGAGACTACACACAAGTTTGATCGCCCGTCACAAATGATTGGAGCTTGGATGGGATGTGTTGCCACACCCACCATACTCGCCTGACCTCGCGCTGTCAGACTTCCACTTGTTTCGCTCTCTTCAAAACTCCTTGCGTGGTATAACGTTCAATCCAGATGAGGCTGTAAATCAGAACCTTGTTCAGTTTTTCGCGAATAAAGACATAATTCTGTGAACAAGGAATTATGAAGCTCACTGAAAGGTGGCAAAAGGTTATCGAACAAAACGGGCAATATATCATTGACTGATCTCTGTTCTTTATATACATAAATGACCTTTGAAAAACATAGACAAAATACATCATGACTTTTCCAACAACCCAATAGAATGTGAGCAAAACTCATGAGCAGAGACTGGAGATCAGAACCCTGGCTGCAGGAAGAAAACTCCCAGAGCAGATGAACCTGACAGTTTAGATGAACAGGACCTGGACAGCACAGGCAAAAGGGACTACACCACCATCACATCCTGTGATGGAGAATTTGGGTTTTATATCAAAACCCTACTGTGACCATACACAATTTTACATTATATAAAATATAATATATGTAATATATATGTCATTTTTTTGTAAGTTCCTAATTTAGTAGAGTGTGACAGCTAAGCCAAAATTGGAAGGCAGAGTCTAGCTCCTCACTACTCAAACCATAGTCCTTAGACCAGCAGCAAGGGTATCCCCTGGAAGCTGGTGAGAAATGCCAATTGTCAGCCCCACCTCAATCCTGCAGCAGATTCTGCATTTTTTCAAGTTATCCTCAGGTAATACATTTGCTCATCAAAGTTTGAGAAACAGTGGTCTCGCTCTTTGTGGAGCTGACAAGCTAGTGATCCCTCCAGAAACTTATTTTCATTAAGTGATTGGAAAGATGGATGGGAAGGTTGCTTTGTTCGTTTGTGGTTTCGTTTAATTTGCTAAAGAATAAGGGGTTTCATGCATGAGTGTTTGGAGAGAAAGAAGGAGACAAGGACAATGGATGATGTGGTGTTTGAAGTCCCAGCAAATGATGAAGTCAAGAGATGAAGGAGTTTTTATCCTAAAAGACTTAGTGGAACCCTGGTCACAAAAAGGGGCTCTTCCAGAACCCAGATGACAAAGTGCAACAACTGAGAGAGGGGAAGGAGAACTCGCCCCACTGCTACCCAGAACCCAGCACTGCACTGACACAACCAGGATTGCTGGGTTGGAAGCACTGGTTGATAGCAGCCTTGGCACATACATTGGCATTTTCAAGAAGAGGATCCACCTCAGAAGCAATGATAAGGCTCCTTGTCAAGGCAGCAGTGGTAGCAGCAAAACAACTAGAATTGTCCCTGAGTATATATGCCTGGCACATAGCAGGCATTCAACAAATATCTGTTGAAAGAATAAGTGCATGGGAGACACCACCAGGAGACTTCAGGGATAAATGGAGTGAGAGAATCTGCAAGAAACTCAGTAGTACAGAAATGGAGATAGCATAAAGAATCATTAAAATGTGAATTTATATGACCTCATTTGTACCCCTAAACAGTACAGTGTGTGTCATCATAAATGCAAACCAAAGAATTTTCAGGTGGTGTCATATCCAAAGATTCCTGGAGTAGGTGGACCCTCACCTCACCATTACTACCAAAATTATGGTCCCCAAAACTTAAAATTAGTAAAGGAAAAAATAATGAAACATTTATTCTGCCTCCCCTATATGAACTGTATCTCAGAGTAGCCAAATAGCTGATGAAAGAAAATTCTTAACAAGAAAATTCCAGTGTTGAGAAAACTGGATATCCACATGCAAAAGAATGAAACTGGACCCCTATCCTATACCACTCACAAAAATTAGCCTGAAATGGATTAAAGACTTAACTGTAAGACCTGAAACCATAAAACTCCTAGAAGAAAATATTGGAAAAATCCTCCTTGACATCGGTTTTAGCAATGATTTTTTTTTACATGACACCATAAGCACAAGCAACAAAAACAAAAACAAACGAGTAGGACTACATCAATTTTTCAGAAAAAAAATAATAAGTTATTTGATCTGCAAACACCTCTATCATCAAGAACATATTTTCCTAATTATCTACTTTGTTTTTTTATAGATATCAGATATTATTTTCCAGATTTTGACATTTTAACAATGATTTATAATACTTATTATGATGTCTTGAGTTAATTTGAATTGAAAAATGTGTCAACTTTCTTAACCTCATCACCAATAAATTTTTTTAACCTTTTTATTATGCCAGTAAATAGTTGGCTATTGTTTTGGAAATGAAGTATGTGGAACATTTCTCCATTATTCTTTAAAATTTATTCTGGCTATTACAGAATGAAGATGCTCTCTGTGCAGCAAAGCAGTCTGTAACATACCGTTTTGTCACATAAATTCACTACAGACTCTGTTGTTATTCTATAACTGAGCCTTTCTTTACCAGTATCTAAGTATATTGATCACTCATTCTAAAACTACTGATGGTGAGAAGAAATATAAAGGAGGCATCCAAAACATATTGTGTTGTATCTAATATAACATTAGCAGAGGTTACATCATTTCTAGTTCTTGATTTAATTTGCCTAAATGCCTTTAGTCTATCAGGATTTAAATACACAACCAAAAATTATCAGTTTTATGTTAAATATTCAGTATCTTAAAACGCATATTTTCTACAGAATAACTGATCCAGGCATACTGTATTCAATCTGTAAAATAAAATAAAATACAGATTCTCCTTTAATGTTAAAGTGAATTATTTTAACAATTAAGATGATTTGGTTGCAAGAAATAGAAACTTCCTAGCTAACTTAAGCAGAAAAAAATGTATGGGAAGAAGATAGGATAATTCACAGAATGAAACAAAATGTGGAATAAACAGACTCAGGAAGGACAAAAACTAGAGCTACCCAGAAATAAACAAAGGCAGGACCTGATGAATGGTCACTTCAGGGAGTGCGGCAGAGATAAATAGTGCTGGCCATTTGAGGTCATTATATCACTCTTCTCACGAATGTAAATGCCTTCCAGCCACCTGGCTTGGGTCAGGAGTCATCATGTCACTGATTAATAGCCCCATCAAAGCAAAACTGGGGTGCCATTAAGAAGGAGATAGCTGATCGGAGGAAAAAATGACAAATACCTACTGAAATCATTAATTTTAAAACATGGGGACAGCCAGTTGGCTCAGTTGGTTAGAGCACAGTGCTCATAACAAAAAGGTTCCCGGTTCGATTCCCACATGGGCCAGTGAGTGAGCTGCGCCCTCCACAACTATTGGGTTGTTGAAAAAGTCATGACGTATTTTGTCTATGTTTTTCAAAGGTCATTTATGTATATAAAGAACAAAGACCGGGCCGGCCGAGTGGCGCGATGGTTAAGAACTCGCTTGGGACGCCAGAGGGCCCCGGTTCGGATCCCACATATGAGGGCCAGTGACACTGCCCTCTACAGCTAAGATGCTGAACAACGGCTCAACCTGGAG
>NW_017731627.1:1599912-1624632 GCF_001890085.2 Hipposideros armiger
TTGTAAAATCTCCAAAACTCAACCAAATCACTCAATTTTTTTTTTAGAATGAAGCTAGAACTGTCAGCTGTCAAATGACATAGCAATAACATAGACGCGAATGACTCTAGTACTTCCAAAAATGAACTAGTGCCATCTGTTGCAAACATGGGTCGTGACTTTTCCAACAACCCAACAGATTGAAAACAACAGCTTGACTTGGAGCTGAGGGTCCTGGAAAAACACACTGCTCCCCAATAAAAACTTTTTAAAAATTTAAAAATTAAAAAAATGGGCAAAATACCACTTAAAATCAAATCAATCATAGGCATCCCTCATTCAAAAAGTAGAGGCCAGGGGTTATAGGGGGAAGTGGGGAGTGACTGCTAACAGGTATGAGGTTTCCTTTTTAGGTGAATGTTTGCACAATTTTGTGAATATACTAAAACCTTTGAATTGTACACTTGTAATGGAATGTGAATCATAATACAATGGAGACATATAAAAAAAAAAAGTCGAGGCCACTAAGTCCATAACACAAAGTCTATCATCTCTTGAATTATGATTGAACTCACACACACATCCACCCAATTTGTTAGATTTTGGAATACAAGGATGATTCAAGGGAAGGATGAATTCTTAGGTGGGGGCATTAATTCTCTGCACTGTGGTGTTCCCATCTTACTGAGAGAAAAAGCCAATACAATATACAATATATAAATTTTACAATATATAAATTTTACAAAGTAAAAATTATAAATAAAGTCTATAGTCTGAATCACATTCAGCCTAATAATATAAGGGGTTCATTCATTCATTCATTACAAATATTTACTATTTTAGATACTGAGAATACAACACTGATAAAAAAAATTTTTTAAAGCCATGCCTCATGGAATGTATATTTTAGTCAGAGAGAGACAAACAATAGACAAGATATATAAGTAAATTTTGTAGTATCTTAGAAGATGACAAGTGCTATGGAGAAAAATAAGGGAAGGCTGATAGGAGATAGAAAATGCCGGGTCAAGTTTGCAAATTTAAAGAGAGCGATCAGGCAAGGCCTCAATGAGGTGACAATGGAGCCGAGTTGTAGGGAGACAGGAAGTAAGTCAGGCAGGTATCTGGAGAAAAGCATTCCAGAAAGAAAACAGTAGGTACAAGGCATTAAGGCAGGTGTATATACCTGAGGTGTTCAAGGATAATGAAGAGTGGCTGGAACCACCCTAGTGAGGGATGGGAGAGGGGTTGAAGTAAGGTCAGAGGTCAGATGGTAGACAGGTCATGTCAGGCCTTGTAGGCCACGGTGAAGCCTTTGGCTTTTTCTCTCAGTAAAATGGGGACACCACAGTGCAGAGAATTAATGCCCCCACCTAAGAATTCATCCTTCCCTTGAATCATCCTTCTATTCCAAAATCTAACAAATATCAAGACATTCTTTACCCCCAACTCTCAAAGCCTATCTGCACACTTCCTAGATGACTAAAGATTTCTGCAATGTCTACGCATTGCCTAACTCCCACACTATTGCTACTCAGCTGCCCTAGTGAGTGTCCAACCAGGAGACAGAAGCTACACGGTCATTTTAACAAGGAAATTTTAACTATAACAGATTAGAGTAGTGGGGCATGAGAGTAAAAAAGACTCTAAAAAATATAGGAATTGCCTGTATAAGGAGCAGCTGCTACCCCGAGGGCTGAGATATTGTGCCCAAGGAAGAATGTCCCACCTCCTAAGACTGAGCCCTTCCCTGTGGGAGAGAGTACAGCCACAGCTCCCTGGGTAGAGAATATTTGCTGAGGTGCCATTGCTGTTGGAACTTGCTGAAAATCCACCCTCTGGGCGCCAGAGAAAGCCACTCACAGGGAGATGCCATACCTTGGAACTTGCTGCAAAGCTGCACAAGGGGCTCTCAGAGGAGGCTGCTGGATGCTGGATGCTGTTGGTTGCCACAAACTGCAGGACCCAAGCGCTGGAGGAGCCATTCAGTAAAGGAGCCGGACACTACCGAAGCCACACACTGCAGGAGCTGAGTGCTGACAAAAGCTGTGCCCTGCACTGCCCACCTGTGAGGTGAAATCCCACACAGAACAAACAGGAGACTGACAAAAGAACACACTGAAACCAGGACAGAAAAAAACCCTTTTGATGGTTCAAAAACTGGTCCCCAGACATGGAGTGCAAGGAGAGATGGAAGACCACTCCAGACTGGTAGGTGGTAGTTTTAACAAGCAAGGAAACTTGCTTACCAGGCTTGTTTCAGGCACCGCAAGGCCAGATCTCCCCGCCCATCAGAAGCTTAAAAGTTTATGTAGAGGCTTAGGGTCAGCCGAGTGGCTCAGTTGGTTAAGAGCTCGCTCAAGAGTGCGAGCTCTGAGCAATAGAGTCGCCGGTTCGATTCCCGACCCGAGCTGAGCTGCTGCTGAGCTGCCAACAGGTGGCAGGATGGCTCAGCTAAAAAAAAAAAAAAAGTTTATGTAGAGACTTTAACTGGGTTTAGTCATGTACACCGTCCAGATGGTCTCAATAATACCTTACATCTCGCGATGTTGCGTCCTTGAAATGGCTCTGGTTGTGGAAACAGAGTGTACATTCCAAGGACACGGGAGGCATGAGGGGTTCGGATTGTCAAGGTCCAGTTCACAGGTGAACCAGCTGTTACATCCTCCAGATTACCTTCTTTAACACCTTTCTCTTCCAGTATCCCTCCAGCGCCCTCTAGTGACAAAGCTTAACATGCCAGCTGGCAAAGGAGGACTATTATTACAAGGGCCCTACTCAATTTTCATACAGAGGCAATAATGGATGGGTTTGAAGCTGAGAGGCAATAAATTGATAACTGGCACACTAGCTTTTCTTATTTGGATACAATATTTACAACATAGACTGTTGCTGAACTAATTACAATATTATACATTTCTAACCTTTGTTACTTTCTAATGCAAAGTACCCTCCAATCCCCCACTACACCTAAATGTAAAGCTCCAGGCTTTGAAAAACATAATCTACCCAGTCCTAAAATTCTACACTTAGAAAATACCTGAATACCTATTTAGGGCACTGAACAGTCCTCTGGTTAAATAATGCCCTGCATAGGCCTAGGTGTATACTGTTCGATACAATCATAAATTCGATTGATTTTTATTCACTTTAAAATTTTGCCTCTTAGTATTTGTTTGTGTTTTCTCTTTCTGAGATAAGCGCACAGTTGTTGTCTTCCTCTACTTGGCTGTATTATAAATGAATGGCCCAATAAGGTATATCATGATGGAAAGAGCACTGGCTGTCTTTCAGGCCCAGGAGGTTTTTAATTCTGACTCCACCTCTCTCTGGGTGTGTGGTCTTAAGCAGATCACTTAATCTCTATGAGCTTCAGTTTCTTTGTATCCAATTGGGACAATAACACCCACATTGCGTGTTTTAAAAAGACTGTGTGGAGCACCCAGTAGAGTACTTGTCTCAGAGAAATTACCTATTTTGAAAGATAGCTTGGATCTGTAAAGTTTCACTGCTCTGATATCTGTTAGGGAGTTTATTCAACTGCCCACGGTGAACATTGTAAGCATGCCAAGTTAATTCAAACTTTCATTCCAAAGACAGCCACAGAAGCATAAAATAAAGCTTTGTAAAGTGTTCCACTAATTACCATAGAATTTCTAAACAATATTCCAGATTGGTTGGAGGGGGCTGGAGGGCCGGACAGTAATGGGCACAGACACCAAAGGTTAATAGAGATTCTCAGAAACATTAGCTCTCCCCTTGCTGCCCCTCCCTAACTGACCTTTGGTCTTCTTTTTAATGAGAGGTGGTTTTTGAAAGTGAAATTCCCTTCCCTCTTCAACATGTCTTGCTATACTCATTCTCAACTTAGAAAATTCAAATAACTGCATATAGGAAAATGAACCACTTTTTTTACACAGAATGCAATGCTGACAACAGTTCATCAAAAAGAATGAGATGCTACACTAAAGGACTTGAAAATCAAGCCAAACTTGAGATCTATACACTTCAGTTAGGAACACCAGGATGAACTCTGATTCAAGTGTCTCACCCAGTAAAAAAGTTGCTAGAACTTTCACCTACTTTAATCTCAATTTCCAAAAGTCGCAATGGACTTCCTAGACTGTATATTCCTTTAGTTCATTTCACAACACCAGTGTTTTTCATATTCAGACCACACCTAATGCCAAGTATTTTTTCTGCTTCTTAAAGTAGATGTATCCAGAGATGAATGTAGCTCTTCCTTAAGAAGAGGATTCTGGGGTTTCATCTAAGTCAATTGAATTCTCAACATAAGATCAGACAAACAAGAATATAATGGAACCCAGGTGTTAGACTAATTACTAATTTAACCAGAAATGAAGAAAAGAGAAATATTAATTCTTGATGCAAGTTGTTGTGTTATTACAGAATCCATCATAATGAAATAATGACCTCACTTTGCTCAGAGGCTAACTGTACAAATGGCACCGTATCGATTGAATGTTAATGAGTTGTGTGTGTGGCAGCAGGTAAATAGTAGACGGCAGAAGGAAGCTATTGTGATAGGTAGATAATTACAATGGAAGTCATGTCTTGGGTACTGAGCAGGATTCACATCACATCTCCTCAGTCATAGCACAATTTCTCTAGCTCTGTTTATAGTAATCTGTGGGATTCTTTGACAGCAAGATGACATTTTGACTTTGGAGCAAATTTTTCTCATAGAAAGCACAATTACCCACTGACATGGTGATATGCAATTAAACACAGCCCTGCTGGACAATTCAGATATTTTCAAACATGCGAAGAGTGGATGCGTTATTCATTAGCACATGAAATTCTTCAGTCCTTGTGTATAGAGAGCCCTTTGGTTCTAAAGGCTTCAGTCATATGCAGTGGATGCATTCTGAAATTTTTAATTGCCTATTATTTAAATAAGAAATTTCAAATTTTTAAATGTAGGAGAATTCTGGAGCTAAAGCTAATATCTGTGGTGGATCAGACCTTTACTGTATGCAAAGGCTGTGTTTCAAGGAACATTCTTTGGCTCATAGTCTATCTAAACCCATTTAAGCAAAAAAAAATCCATATTATAAAGGAGTTTTATTATAGCGTAAAACGTAATATGCTGGAAATATGTATGAATTCTTATGAGTGCAATTGTTTTATTTAAACTCACTGAGGCATCATTAATGTACCACACTGAATGTGAAAGAGAGAAAAACTCCTTTTATATCTTTTCCATGTTTTGTCAAGTTCAGAAAGGGAATTCTTTTACTAGAGAAAGAGAAAGAGAGGGAGGGAGAGTTGTGTATGCACATGCATTCATATTTGTCTACATTTAGCCATTTCTCAATTAACTGCATGTAAAAGGACAGTTTTCATCTCACACTAATTTTCCCTGCCATCACTCAGAACCACCCTCCTCTCTCCTCAACGTGTATCCAGGAGAAATTGGTATGTTTTGACATTAGCCCAAACGAAACATAACTAAATGGAAGAGAAGTCTAAACTAAATTATTTGTTATGTCATCATTGAATAAATTAAGCATCAACAATGTGTTTAAAATCATGAAAAAATGAGATGAAGGTATAGTCTTTCTGTGGTACAGATGACATTAAAATACACTCAGAAAACATTGGACCTATTGTTCTATTTACACATCATGAACACATCATTAGTTAAAAGCAAAAGAATCTCACTCACTTCTTGGTTGCATATTATCGGATCGCCAGAGATTGGCAGAAATACTAAACTTCTGCAATATTCATCTACAGCATGGGATAGTATAATTACTTTGTGTAGTTTATTATGAAGATTTCATGAGCTAGAGCAAGGTCAGCAAACTATGGACCAAGTCAAACCTGGCCCGCCACCTTTGTTTTTCCAGCCCACAGCATAAGAATGGTTTTTACATTTTTTAATGATTTTTTAAAATCAAAACTATAATAATACTTCATGACACGTGAAAGCAATATAAAAATTCAAGTTCCAAATTCTTTAAAGTGATGTTGGAATGCATCTACACTCATTCACTTTTGTATGGTCTATGGTGATTTTCCACTACAACAGCAGAATAAGGCACTACAATAGTTGCAGCAGAGACCTTATGGTCTGCAAAGCCATCAAATATTTATTGCGTGGCCCTTAACAGAAAAAGTTTGTCAACTACCGAATTAAGCATGAAAATCACTTAGTACATAGTAGGGGCTTAATAAATGGTATTTATTTACATAAATATAGTCTTAACATATTCATATATATATTACATGGACTATAAATAATTTTGGTTCCCCAGGTGCTATTCATGGCTGCAAAATGTAGTATGGAGACCAGCTCAACAGAACTGCCAGGCTGCACTGGGCTCCAAAAAGGCTTTCTCCATCCCTTTCCCACTCCCCCAGGACCTGTCTCTACTCACCTTCTCCTTGGCAGAGAGGGTGAAGCGCATCTTCTGTGTGCCTCATCCATGGCTTTCAATGCTGGCTTAGATTACTGCTCAAAAACACCCACCTCCTGCCCCCACCATCTGCATGTGTGGAGTGCACTTTGGGAATGACCAAATGACTTACTTTGGGATGAACATGAACAGACATATCACAGCCTACTGGAGTCCTCGTTTTCAAACTATTCATCCTAGACCTCAGTTACAAGGGAAGCAAAAGTTGTTAGAACTCGAAATGCACTAATGAATTGGCCATCAATAAAATTAGCACCCACTTCAAACCTTCCTCATCACTGAGGTCATTCCTTCCCATCAGATCAGAGCCTTAATCTTCTCTCCTGCACGTCCAATTTTTCTGCCTTATTCAACCCAAGTCCTACCTCACTAGCCCAGGTGTCTGCCACCCAAACAGTTGTCGAGGTTACACTTTTCGGTCCATAAGAATACGGAAATGGATTATTTACAAGTATTAAGCCTCAGTTAAATTTATTCTTTCTGCCAGCCACATAGAAAAGAAAAACTCTGGTAAAAACATAAAATGCATTCAGCTGGGGTTACAGCTCATTTTTGCATGGGATCAGCTTCAGATTTTCATCTGGAATTGACTATTTTCAAATTCACATGTTTAAAAGTGATGAAAGAGAGAAATTAGGTTTATAGTCATTTCAGCAGTAAATGGTCTATGAACCATCTTGACACCCTCTCTTGAGACCCCTAGGTTCTTAGGCTTTAGGCAATTTAAAAGGGAAAAAAAATGGATGACTATGTTATTATCATTTATTGGCCCACTGAGGAGTTTGGCCAAGTAAAATATCTTCTAAGAGGAGGCCCCAAACCATCACTCCAGCAGGGTTTCCTGCTGGGTGGGGCATGCAGTCTTCACCACCATTCTCTAATAGCAAAAAGAAAGGGTTTATGTCATCAAGGAACAGAGAATTCTGCTTAGAAGGTACATATCCTTTGAAGATTCCACACCACTAAAATTCTTGGCTCAATTATGTAATTAAATTATCCAAATGNAAAGCTATGGAAGGCAGCACAGCAAACTAGTTAAGAACCCTGGTTGCAATCCTGCCTCCTCCTCTTACTAACTATGGAATCTAAACAAATGCCTCGCTTTCCATAGATATAAAATGGGGATAACAGTGTCCACCTCCATGGGCTGCCGTGAAGATTAAATAAGAATCCACAAACAGTATAGTGTTTGGCACACAGCCATCAGGAAATGTTAACTATCCTTATATTTTACATTATATAGTTTATTCTACAAGAAACAGTTTATTATTATAGTTAATCATCTCTATCATTAAGATTTAAAGGTTATATTTGAGACAATTCTAAAAAGATACTTCAAATGTCTGTTGTATCTCAAAAATTATATTTAATAATTAAAAACAGAAATTCAAAACCAACGTGGAACTATGACAGTAACTATAAATTGAATAAAATGTTCAGAGTGTCCTAGGGGGAAAAAAGATACGTTCGACAATAAAACTCACCTCTGAGCATGCCAAATGTCTGACATTGGTGAACCAGTCGACGTGAGCACGACAATGATCAAATGCATGAATGAGCTCGTGGGTGACCACTCTGTTCATATGAGCCTGATTACGAATATTATTCTGGCACAAAACAATCTAGAAGACACCAAAATAAGAGAAGTTGGATTATTTCTACAATCTACTCTCATTTCATGGATTCCACTCTCTCTCTCACACCAAAGGCCTCCCCTGCTTGGATTGCCTCCGCCCACATTTCTCCCCTGACCCCACACCTACCTATCTGTCAAGGCCCAGTATTAACCACATGCTCTGCTCCTTTAAGCCTTCCCAATGGCTAACATCTCCCTTCTCCTCTCGCTGGATCACAACAGCACTTACAGTAAGAACACTTATTCAGACACTGTCTTCACTGGGAGGACTGAAACAGTGTGTCTTGGACTCCACAGCATTGTGGAGTTTTGTGTCAGATTAAGAGTGTGGACTTCGGGGGCCGGCCGAGTGGCGCGATGGTTAAGAACTCGCTTGGGATGCCAGAGGGCCCCGTTTCGGATCCCACATATGAGGGCCAGTGAACACTGCCCTCCACAGCTAAGATGCTGAACAACAGCTCAACCTGGNATATATATAGAGAGAGAGACTTAATTTGTGGCCTAATATATGGTCTATCTTGGAAAATGTCCCATGTACACTTGAGAAGAATGGGTATGCTGTTATTGTGTAGAGTGTCCTGCACATGTCTGTTAGATCTAGTTGGTTTCTTATGTTTCAAGTCCTGTATATCCCTAGTTACCTTCTGTCTGGTTATTGCATCCATAATTGAGAGTGGGGTAGTGAAGTCTCCAATTATTTCTCCCTTGTATTTCTTCCTTCAATTCTGTCAACTTTTGCTTCACATATTTTGATGATGTTAGTAGGTATGTAAATGTCTATAATTGTTATATCTTCTTGCTCTATTGAAATTTTTATTAATATATAATGTCCTTTGTCTCTTGTAACCTTCTTTGATTGAAAGTCTATTTTGCCTAATGTTAGTATAGCCACCCCTGCTCTCTTTTGGTTACTATTTGCATGGAAAATTCTTTTCCATTCTTTCACCTTTTATCTGTTTGTGTTTGCATCATAAGTGAGTCTTTTGTAGACATCCTATAGTTCAATGTTTTGGTTTTTGTTTGTTTATTTGTCCATTCTGCCAAACTCTGTCTTTTAATTGGAGAGTTTAATTCATTTACACTTAAGTAATTACTGATAAGGAGGAATGTACTTCTGGCATTTTGCTATTTGTTTTTCTACATACCCTTGCAGCTTTTTTTCTCCCCCATTTCCTGCATTATTCTCTTTTGTGTTAATTTTTTGTAGTGAAACATATAAGCTTCTTTCTCATTTCCTTTTGTGTATTCAATGGCTGTTTTCCTTGTGGTTACCATGGGGATTACATTATAACAACTTAATGTTTTAACACTCTACTTTGAATTTATACCAGCATAACTTCAATAACATACAAAAATTCTCCTTTAAAACTCCTTCCCCATCTTTCAGTTGTTGATTTCACAAAAATATATATACATTATGTGCCCCAAAACATAAAACTAATAATTCTTTTAAATGTATTAGCCTCTTAAAGTATGTAGAAAAAGAAAGGTGGAGTTATAAAACATCATTTTTTCAGATATTCTCTCTGCCACTTTCTCTCTCTCTCTCTCTCTCTTCTCTTCTCCTTCTGGGGTCTCAGAATACAAATGTTGGTCAACTTGATGGTGTCCCGCAGGTCCCTTAGGCTCTGTTCCATTTTCTTCAATCTGTTTTCTTTCTGTTCCTCAGACTCAATAATTTTCAATGTCTTATCTTCAAGTTTACTGATTCTTTCTTCTACATATTCAAATCTGCCTTTGAATCCCTGAGTAGATTTTTCATTTCAGTTATTGTACTTTCCAGCTCCAGAATTCCTTTTTGGTTTCCTTTTAAGTCATCTATCTCTATTATTTCCATCTTGTTCATACATTGTTTCTTGACTTTCTCCACACGCTACTTTGGTTCTTTCAGCATCTTTAAGACAACTGTTTTAAATTCGTTGTCTAGTAGATCCACCATCAGGTCTTTTCCAGGGGGTTTACTGGGTTTGTTTTTTTTTCCTTTAAATGAACCACATGTTCTTATGTATGCCTTGTGTATCCTTTGTATGCCTTGTGATTTTCTTTTTTTTTCTTTTTTTTTATGAAAACTGGCCATTTGAATCTACTTATGTGGTAACTCTGAAAATCAAATTCTCCCCCTACCTCCAGGTTTGCTGTTGTTTTGGGTTTTGGGTTGTTTGTTTTGAGTTTTGGGTTGTTTGTTTTTGTTATAGGCTGTCTCTGTACCAAGGATCCACCTGAAGTATAAACTTAAGGTCTTCTTGGGTCTTTTCTGAACCTGCGTCTTTCCCTGGGCACAAATAGGGATTTTCTAATTACCCATGTATATGCCTTTCTGTTTTGATTTGTTTGTTTGTTTGTTTCTAAATGTTCCAGTCTTCAATGTTTGGCTCCCAAAAGAGGGAAAAGGTAAAAATGAACAGGGGGGCGGGGGGAGCAGCAGCCCTTTAAACAGCCTGTAAGTCACTTCAGCCAGACAAAAAGCACTTCGTAAAAATTGGAAGCGGTACAACAATGCCACCTCCTCCTTTTCTGAACCTCTGTGAAAATAAGCAGCAATCAGCAATCAGAGAAGATCCCAAATATACGGACAGGGAGGACAGGGTGCTTTCTGCCCACGCTGGTTCCCACCCACAATCTGTGATCCAGGAACACATGCATAGCTCCTGCCACAGNCATCCTAATGAATTTTGTCAGCAGTCCATTAAATTTTTTGCTTTTCTATTGGGTGTGTAGTAGTTTCTCATTGTGGTTTTAATTTCCATTTATTAGATGATTAATGATATTAAAACACTTTTCATGTGTTGATTAGCCAATTATGTTATCACCCTTTTAAAGTATCTGCTCAAGTGTTTTGTTATTATTTATGGGTTGTTTGTCTTTTTATTGAGTTATAGAAAGTCTTCATATTTTCACATAAGAAGCCTTTTTCAGATAAATGTATATATTCTTCTAGTCCATAATTTTCTTAATATTTTTTAATATTTTTTAATATTTTTCCGTTTTCTTAATATTTTTCAATGAACATGTCTTTAATTTTGAATTTAGTCTAATTTACCAATTAAAAACATTTATGGTTCTCACTTTCTGTGTCTTTGATGTAGTTTAATCCATTTTGAGTTAATTTTTGCATATGGTGTTAGATAAAGACCCAAGTTCATTAGTTTGCATCCAGGATTCTCAGCACCATCTTAGACTGTGTTTTCCTCATTGAATGGTCTTGGCACCCTTGTCAAAAATCATATAACCATATATGTGAGGGTTTATTTCTGAACTCCCTACTCTGTTCCATTGGTTTATAAATCCCCCAGCTTTGTGGTTTTGTTTTTCTTTTGTTTTGTTTTGTTTGTTTTTTTCAAGATTCTTTTGGCTATTCAGGCTTTCTTGAGGTTCTATGTGAATTTTAAGATGGGTTTTTCTATTTCTGCAAAAAAAAACTGTCATTGGAATTTTGATTGCACTAAAGCTGTAGATCACTTTGAATACTATTAACATTTTAACAATATTAAGTCTTCTAATCCATGAATATGGAATGTGTTTCCATTTATTTATGTTTTCTTTAATATGTTTCAGCAATGATTTATAGTTTTCCTTGTACAAGTCTTTCACCTGCTTGGGTGTCTTTTTCTTGCCTATTGTTCTAGCTAGGACTTCCAGTAACATGTTGAATAGAAGTAGCAAAAGCAGCAACCCTGCCTTGTTCTTGATCATAGAGGAAAAGTGTTCAGTCTTTCACCATTGAGTATGATGCTCGCTGTGGGTTTTCCATATATGGCTTTCATTATGTTGAGGTAGTTTCCTTCTATTCCTAGCCTGTTGATTGTTTTTATCATTAAAGGGTGTTGAGTTTTGTCAAATGTTTTTTCTGTATGTGGTCTTTTTCCTTCATTGTTAGTGATGTATATTACATTGATCAAATTTCAGCTGTTGAATCATCCTTGCACTCCAGGAATAAATTCCACTTGGTCATAGTGTGTAATCCTTTTATTAGGATGCTCAATTTGGTTTGCTAGTATTTTTTGAGAATTTTTTTTCAATGTTCATAAGGGATATTGGTCTATAGTTTTCTTGTAATCGGTTTGTCTGGCTTTCCTATCAGAATAATTCTGGCCTCATAGAATGAGTTGGACAGTATAATTTTTTCAGAAAATTTGAGAAAGATGGGTATTAGTTCTTTTTTAAATGTTTGGTAGAATTCACCAATGAAGCAATCAGGTCCAGGGATTTTCTTTGTTGGGAGATTTTTTATTACTAATTCAAACTCCTTACTAGTTATAGGTCTAACCAGATTTTCTATTTCCTCATGGTTTGGTGTTTGTAGATGTTGTGTTTCTAGGAATTTGCCCATTTCATCTAGGTGATCCAGTTTGTAGGCATACGGTTGTTCACAATACTCTCTTATAATCCTTTTTAATTTTGTAGAATCAGTAATAATGTCCCCACTTTCATTTCTAATTTTAGTAATTTGAGGTCTCTCTTTTTTTCTTAGTCCATCTAGCTAAAGTTTTGTCAATTTTGTTGATTTTTCAAAGAATCAACTTTTTTTGTTTCATTCATTTTCTCTGTTTTTTTGTTCTCTATTTCACTGGTCTCTGCTCTAATCTTTATTAATAATTTCCTCCTTTTTGCCAACTTCGTGTTTAGTTTGCTCTTTTTTCTAGTTTCTTAAGTTGTAGAGTTAGGTTAAAAAAAGAAATATTTGAGATATTTCTTGTTTTTTTTAACATAAGCATTTATAGCTATAAATGTCCCTCTTAGCACTGCTTTTGCTGTGTCCCATAAGTATTGGTATGTTGTATTTTTGTTTTTATTCATCTCTAAGTATTTTCTAATTTCCCTTGTTGTTTTTTCTTTGGCCTGTTGGTTATTTAAAAGTGCACTCTTTAATTTCCACAAATTTGTGAGTTTTTCAATTTTCCTTCTGTTATTTATTTCTAACTTCATCCCTTTGTGGTAGGAGGTGTAGATCTATCTTTTTAAATATATTGAGACTTGGGCCGGCCGAGTGGCGCGTTGGTTAAGAGTTGGCTTGGGACGCCAGCTCTGAGCAGCAGGGCCCCAGTTCGNTTATATGGTAGTTCTATTTTTTAATTTCCATAGTGGCCGCACCAATTTACATTTCCACCAACAGAACGCAAGTGTTCCCCTTTCTCCAAATCCTTACCAACACTTGTTATCTCTTGTCTTTTTTATGATAGCCATTCTAACAGGCATGCGGTGATAGCTCATTGCAGTTTTGATTTGCATTTCCCTGATGTTTAGTGATGTTGTGCATCTTTTTTTGTATCTGTTGGTCATCCGTATGTCTTCTTTGGGAAAATGTCTATTCAGATCTGCCCATTTTTTAATTGAATTGATTGCTTTTTACTATTGAATTGTATGAGTTCTTTATAGTTTTTGGATATTAAACCCTTATCAGATATATGATTTGCGTTTTCTCTCATTCTCATTCTCGTCGATGGTTTCCTTTGCTGTGCACAATGTTTTTAGTATGATGTATATCATATTTTTGACACTTGTAGATCTCATTGGTGAAAACAGTATGTCATAGTTTACATACCTCTTACTATGAGTAAGGTCACATAAGTCTTATGCTGAAGAGGAACCCATTTGTATTTTCTACCATGTCATTTGCGCTTTTCTGTTGTTGTTTTTTTATAAAGGTGTAAAAAAATTAGTCATTTTATTATAAATAACATTAGGTATTCCATGATTCATTGTTGAAAATATTGTCTTTTATTTAACTATTTTTCAAAGATTTAAAAAATGCCATTAAGTATATCAATATAATTTTTATGGTTTCGTGATTTTTATGTTACTTCAGGCTTTTTAATTCTAAGGTTATTTTTAAAAATACCGTGTTCTGGTATTTTTATGGCTTTCCTTTCTATTAACATCTTGGATATCTCTGGGATTTATTTGGGTATCGGAATGATTTAGGGATTTAACAGTTTTTTCCAAATGTCCCCAATTTTCCCCAAACCATTTACAGAATATTTCATTCTTTCCCACTAAGTTTACCTTTTTGGTCTGACACTCAGGTCACAAAGCTTCTCCCCTGGAAACTGGGTACAAGTTTCCTTGGGAACCAGGTAGTTTGTTCCACGTCATCCCTTTCCATAGCCCTTGCCCCGCTGCCCCTGCCCCATTCTAAGGCCTTCACACAAAGGGTCTCCTCTTGTCTGGAAGTCTCATTCCTCCCCCGCTTAACTTGCTACCTCTTCCTTATACTCAGGTCTCAGTTTAAATGTTACTTCCTCTAAGTTGGGTACCATGTTGCATATCCCCAAGTCACCCCACACGAATTCTTCTTCTTTGGTGCAGCTGTTCCCCACGATGACAAAGATCCAATCTACGTTGGTCACTTCAGTATCCCTAGAGCCTAATATGATATAACAGATAGTGAGTGCTTCATAAATATTTATTTAATAAATACACCGTCTATTTTTTCCGTCAGATTCATTCTCCTCCTCATGCTGTGGCTGGGAGAATGAGGAGGATCTGTGGTTCCCTCAGTGAGTCCTGAGTCTTAGAGGCTCCTGGGGCCTCCTACTAGTAAGTGGCCACTCCAGTGGCCTACCTAGCCCCCCATCAGACATGCCTGGCTTTGACCCTACAGACCCAGATTTGGAGGGTGCATATAGCTATGGCCTTTGCTCTGGGACACTGGGACTTACTAATTTTCAGGGTAGGTGGGGAAGCATTATGTTAGAAGAGTTTTCTTAGCGCGGTTTGATTTTTTTTTCCCCCTCTTATTTTACCGCCTTGGGTGTGAGGCAGTATGAATGCAGTTAGCACTCAGAGAAGCTCTCACTTGCCACTTAGGATGTCTGTCACATGATTAATTTTTTACTTTTAACTTAGCCTTGGTACCTGCTGAGTGAACAATATTGTCCTTATAAACTTCCAGATATTCTACTTGGTAATTTCTATATTTCAAATTCTGCTCTTGGGGATTCTAATACTTGCACTATAAAAGTTAGAAATAGAAATCAGGAGGGAAGAGAAAGAAAAAAGAAAATAATGCAAGAAAAATACAGGTTATTAGCAGAATGTTGGGCTTATGCGTCTCAAATATTTTAAATTCAGAAAAAAAGTTTAAAAATTCAAGTGCAACATTATCATCCACAAATTAAAATTTAATTAATTATACACTCAGGGTATTGTTCTGAAGTGAGTTTAATTAACAAATAACTCGATTTGGTAATATCTTGGCTGGATATCTCTATCCCCTTGAGAAAGAGGAAGTTGAATAGTTGAAACAGCATGGTCTGATGGCTGCACACTAAGATTATCCTGTTTCATTTTTCTGTCTGCCCTTCTCTCTCTCTCCCTAGGGCAGAAATGCACAAAACAATGGCTTTCTAATTGTTCAGCACTCAATTATCTGCCTAGCAAAGACTGTGTTTATGCCAGTTCTTATATGATTTTCAGTTTTTAAAAAAAGAGTATTGCATTTAGATTTCAGTGCTTATTAATCTTTAATTCATTTCACCCAGTTTGAGATAAAAACTTAATTGTGGAAAATTTCAAACATTTACAAAGTACACAGAATAGTAGTATAATGAATATCCTGTACCCATCACTCAAGTTTGACAATTATCAACATTCTGCCACCTTNCATTTGCCTACATTTAAATCTTATAACCTAAACTACTGGACAGCTGACTGAAATTGATTTATTATTGCTCAGAGTTCTTGTTTACCAACTAAAGCCAGATGTTAAGGTAAAGGACAAGCTACTAACCAAAAAAGCGATGGCTCAGTGCCCTGGTTTTTGACCTTAGAACTCTTCCCATGGTCCATGATTGGGGACTGGGCGCTCCTTCCTTTTACCTCATACTCTAAGTCTATTTATAATGCACAGTCCATTCTCAACCATCTATTTGAGGCTTTGGGTTTTCATTGATTGTGGAGTTGGGTTTTAACTCTGGTTTACCTCATTATCCAAAGACCAGATATCTGGGTACACTTTGCTAGTACCCAGAAGCCTCAGTGACTTCTCTGTCATTTCTGAGAATGAAACCCATGGTCGCTCACATGGCCCCCTCCACCTATGAGCAACCACTCCAGCGGCCTAAGTATTCAGGTAGGTGTTGCCCATCTTCATCCATATATGGATTTATTTTTGTTTTTAGTGGACATTCAGAAGATACCTCCCAGCCCTCTTGCAGTTGGAAGGGACCATGTGCCTGGAAAAGAAGTTCCAGGTGGACATATTCAAGGATTTTCAGGAGGAAATCATGAAGGACTATAATGTGGTCAACTCTGTGGGATGGAGAAAATCTGAGCCTTCATGAATTATTCCAAAGCCACGAATTTGGACATTAACAAATTTCGACGTCTCCAAGACTTCCAAGTGGATTACTCCCCTCTCCCCAGTTCCCCCTCCCCCATGGGTGAAGAGGGCATCCACAAGCAACACGCAGTGGCAGCAGGAGGTGGCGGCGGTGAGGGCAGAAAGCTATGCCCCTGCCAGTCTTCCAGCAGGCCCACCACCGTGATCAGCCAACCCCCTATACCACCCACTGGCCAACCCATCCAGGAAGATGCCAAATGGACAAGCCAGCACTCAGACACACGGTCTTCGGAAAAACAAAAAACCCCTTAGCCCTAGGTTGGTTGGTTGGTTGGTTTTTTTGTTTGTTTGTTGTTTGTTTGTTTGTTTGTTTGTTTGTGAAGGGGGGAAGGCAAGAGTCTGTGGGGGTGCCCAGTCCCAGGAGAGCAGACATAGAAGGGACATGCTTAGAGTCGTTAGGATGGTCCTTCGTGCTGAGTAGCAATGTGCACACCATTTGGGCTCTCAGAGGTACTCTGGGCAGGAGCCTACATATACCCCCTTCGCTCTCCTCTCTCTATGACTCTTCTTCACATATTAGCTTCCTCTAAGGTGGGGAGGGAAAGGGGGGAAATTATATATATCAAGTTTTAAATTACTGATATTTTGACTGGATTACCAAAATCACTCTGCAGCCCTGCCCACGGATGGTAGGCTGCAACCTTGGTTCCCACACCACGACTTCCTCCTGCACCCCCAAAAGTAGGGCCTATGGGTCCCATTGCCCAGCACCATCCCATGGAACACAGTGAGAGCGCCCAGAAGTAGAGCAACCATCATAGGTCTATGAGGAGGAAAGCCAGACACTAAGGATGGAAGAGCAGGAAGCTGGATGGAGCCTGGAACTGCATGGCTTCCCTGAGCATTTGCACCAGCCCTGGGCTGCCTTCCTCTGGACTTATTTTCTCTTACACGAGAAAAATAAACCTCCATTGGGTTAAGCCACAACTGCTGAGTTTCTATTATAGGGAGCCCAACACAGTTCTGCTGATAAACTCTCCCTTCTTTCTTATCACTTCTCACATTGTATTGTTTGTAGTTGCTTCTTGTCTGAGTCTACCCCCAAGATAATAAGGCCCATGAGCACATAGTTATTTTATCAGACTCCTCTTCTGCCTTATCTTGGACCATTTTGTAGTCCAGCCTTGGGCACGGCAACCAGCAGATGAAAACTGACAGCACATTCTCTCAGCTGCACCAGTATCTCTTGCTTTCTATTGGGTTTCTCTGCCTNAAAAAAAAAAAAAAAAGAGTGTGGACTTCGGAATGAAATAGACAGATTCAAATTCTAGCCCCATTCCTTACTCATTCGGTGACCTTGGGCAAGTCTCTTAACTGCCTGTGCTTCAGTTTCCTCCACTATAAAAAGGAGATAGAGTACCTACCTCATAGAATTGTGAGAATTAAATGAGAATATATATAAAATGCTTCTTATCAAGTTTCTGAATGAGCAATGAATCAATAATGAATGACCACCACTGTCCCATTCTACTAGAATTGCCAGGGGAAATCCTCAGAACCTTCAGAAAGAAGTGCAAAAAGCAAACAGCACACTGAATAATAAAGACATGAGGTATCCTAATAATAACAGTTACCATTTATTGTGTACTTCCTATGTGCCAGACACTGAAATATGTGCAAGATAGTTCATATGCATTCATTCAACATCCATTTATTCACCTAATATTTATTGAGGCCTATTATTATATTTATAATCTACTAACAGAGACAGAAATTAATCAAATATTTACCAAAATGCTTAAAAACACACCATGACACTTGCCATGAGAAAAGCCCAGGTGGTCATGAGTACTTATAATGGGGATGCCTGACCTGGCCTGAAAGGCTGGGAAAGGTTTCTCTGCAGAAGGAATGTTTACGCTGGGGTTCAATGGATGAATGGGAGTTAAATTTGAGAAGGGAAGGGAGCATTCCAGACAGAGAGAACAACCTGTGCAAAGGGTAGGGGGAGGGTTGAAAGAATAGAATGTGAGAAGCTGAAAGCAGGCCTATGTTGCTGAAGCGCAGAGTTGGAGGTGGTAGGCATGAGATAAGGCTGGTGAGGTCAACAGTGGCCAAATCATTGAACTCCTTGTCTTTATTCGGAGAGCAATGGGAAGTCACTGGAAAGGAATGGTGTAACAGTTTTATTTCGTCTTTCTCCTTTTGACTATAGTTGGGAAAATAAACAGAAGATGACCAAAACTAGATGCAAAGAGACTAGTTGAACGGTAATAAAGTATTCCGGTCAAGGGGTAATGGTACCTGACCTAGGATAGTGGGAGCCAGAAAAGGTATCTGGGAGGTAAATTGGACAAAATTTAGTGATGGATAGACTATGGGAAGGGAATTGGAGGTATCAAGAATGATTCCCTAATTTCTGGCTGTGTAATAGGAGGGATGGTGGTACCATTCACTGAAATACGCAAAACTAAAAGACCAGGTTATATGGGGATGAGACCATGGTAAAAATTACCAGTTTGGACATGTCAGGTCTGAGGTGCCTTGTGGGCATCCAAGTGTAGGCATTAAGTGGGCATTTGGATATAGTGATGTGGAGTTCAAAAGAGAGCTCTGACCTAGGAAAATAAATGAGATCATCTTGGCAGAGTATAAACGAAGGGGATCTAACACCAAGGATTAAGGGACTTCAACATTTAAGGGCTGGTAGAGAAAGCTGAGCTAGCAAAAGAGCAACAGAAGAATGCTGCATACCGAAAACCATGGGAAGAAAGTGTTTGGCATTACCTGCTAAAGTCAAGTGTTATGCATACCATATGACCCAGCAGTTCCTCTCCTAGCCATAACTTTTGCACATGTGCACCAGGAAAAAAAAGGTAAAAATAGTCACAGCAGCATTATTCAAAATAAAAAGTTAGGGGGCCAGCCGAGTGGCGCGAAGGTTGAGAACTCGCTTGGGATGCCAGAGGGCCCCGGTTCGGATCCCACATNTCTAGGTCTGTGCACAGTGCCTTAGAAATAAAAAATTTATGATCAAAGGATGGCTATAGCCTCAGCTCATCCAATGAGCTCCTCCTACTGGTTTTGCTAAATATGAAAGGAGTCTAAAGAGAGGAAGTTTCACTGAAAAACCAGAGCATTACAAAATCAAAGAGTAGGAACCAAGGGAGTTAAAGCTTCCGAGTGACAGCTGGGTCTCTGATGCCTGGAGCAGGATGAGCCAAGGCCAGACTCTGCCATGGACAGAGCTTCCCAAGATCCTCAGGGCCCGACCCATAAGCTTCCTTGTCCAAGTACTCTGCTTACCCGCAACTTTACAGGGGCTTTCTGGCAATAATATCTTAACTAAGAAATTCAGCTCTAATAAGAACATTGCACAGGACAAGAGTAGTGGGAGAGAATTTTTGAACAAGGTACCTCTTCCCATTATCTCCAGACAAGGGCAGCACACTCCCCTTACTCTGCACACAAATCATCTTAAGAGGGAAACGAACGGTTTAATTCAGGCATAAAAACGAGCGGATAGTTGTAAGTTTCTAGCTTAACTTAGAATCAATTCTTAATTAATTCTAATTGCTTACTTAATCTCTGACATTTTGGGTGAATGGGTAGTGGATTTTGTTTTTCAGTCTAAGGGCATAAGGGCACACACAAAGAGTAAACTATAAACGCAGAAAATAATAAAGGTTGGAAAGCTACACAGCCAACTTATTGGTACATGTGGAGAGGTGAGGAACTAGGGAAGAAAAAGAGTATGAATGGGGACTTTTTTCTTAATTGATATAATTCTACATTGTTTGAATTTATTACAATAAGAATGTTTTTATGTGTAACTTATGAAATTTTATTTTTTTATAAATATCATCTAAAATTATATTATTCTTTGTGATATACTTACCCCTCTAGATAGGGATCCATGTTCTCTCTTTGGTCAATTTGTTCAGTGATTCCACACACCAGCTCCTTTAGGGCATCTGTCCCCAGACCAAGCACTGCAGGGGCTTCAAAGACCATCCTCATAATGACAAACATTTATGGAGTGCTGACTATGTGCCAAGCACTGTCTCAAGAACTTTATCATTCAATCCTCACCCAAGTGTGGCAGTACTAGAATTATACCCATTCTTCAAATGAGCAAACAAGGCACAAAGAGATTAAATTGCCTAGGACCATTAAGCTGACAGGAATGGAGCTAGAATTCAAACCCAAGAAATTTAGCTTCAAGCCATGTCCTTAATCACTATACTATTTTACCTCCCTAAAAATGAAACACTTCCCAATTTCTGAGTCAATCTAGTCAGAGAGAAATGAAGTGACCAATCACAATGTTATGTGTTAAATGGTCTAATAAAGGTACACACAAAGAAAAAAAGAGAAAGAAAACTTGACTGAGTGTGGTTGGGAGAGGTAGGGAGTGTTTCCCAGAGGAAGCCCCAGCCAAGCCAAGAGCTGGTCTCATCACAGAGCTAAGGGAGGAAAAAGTCACGAATATCTACTGCACACCTGCTGTTTACCAGGAACTCGGTGAGTGTCTTACACAGGTCACCCCAGTCTTTCCCCATTGTAGCCCTAGAAATAGATGGTATTGTCCTCATGTTACTGACCAAGAGACTGCTATCCAAGAACTAATATAACTTGCCCAAAACTGAACAATTACCAGGTGCCAGAGCCATGATATGAACCTTAATATGTCTAACTCAGAAGCCCATGCTCTTTCCACTCTCCACCCCCTACTAAAAGAGAGAGAGAGAGAGAGAGAGATGCACGTGCATGCGCGCGCGCGCGCACACACACACACACACACACACACACACACACAGTAGGAAGAGAAAAGGGAGAAATAGCAGGTAAAGACATTAAAAACATCCTGGCACAATAATCCTCCATGCTCTCATGGACTCTCTTATAAGATGAACTTCCATCCCCAGAAATGTTTGTGCAAATGTTGACATCTGTCTGCCCTTCCATGAAAGACCTAAGGTGAAAGTTTAGACTACTCAACCCCTAGGGGACCTTAAATCTAGAGAATACATTATTCCATAGAATAACTCTAAGTTTCCACGGTACACGGGTACTCTGAGAAGTTAAGTGTAACCACAGAATAAAGTGATGTTTGAAATTTGTTTTGTTTCTGTGACTACAGTTCTCATCCTTTGTCATCCTTATAGGGGCCTCACTCTTTTCAAGTTCACTTATAACTTTTAAGAGGCAAATCTAATGACCATTTCCCTGTTCTCATCTTACTGTATCTCTCAGGAGCAGTAGACACACTTTCTCCCTAAATCACTTTTTTAATTTGGTTTCCCTAACACCACACCTCCCCAGCTTTCTGCCTACTGCGCTGGCTATTTCTCCTCCATCTCTTTTGCTGGCTCCTCCTCCCCTCCCCCCTCTATATTGGCGTGACCTAAGATGCAGTTCTGGACTGTCTTCTCTAGGATCTATACTCTCCCCCAAGGTCAGCTGGTCCAGTCCCTGGTCTTCAAATGCCATCAATATGCAAATGATGCCTTTTAAATGTATATCTTCAACTCTGACTTATCTGGTATCAGTGTTTTGATGTCCAATAAGCCTCTGAAACTAACCATGCTCAAATGGAACTCTTAGTTTCCATCCCCTAAAACTCCCATCTCTGGATTGCTCAGGACAAATGTCTCTTTCCCTCAATCCCCACATCTAATCCATCAATATATCTTATTGTTTCTCTCTCCAAAGTGTATTTTGGAATCAACAACTTCTCTCCATTTCCACTTTAGTTCAAAGCCCCCATTGTACCTAAAATAGCCTAAACTGTCTTCCCACTCCCACTCTGGCCCCCACAGTCATTCTCCTCACAGTAGCTAGAATGATTTTTTTTAACTCTTCAACAGCTTTTGACTTCACATAGAATAAAATCTAAACTCCTTACTAAGGCCTTACACAATCCAACATAGCCCAATGACTGCCTGCCTCTCCTTCCTCATTTTCCATTCTCCCTCTCTTGCTCACAAGGCTCCAGCTACAAGAGCTCCTTCCAGAGCCCCGAACATGCCAGGTTTGCTATGCCTCAGGGCCTTTGCACTTGCCGTTTCCAATGCTTGGTATGCTCTTCTGCCTCCCTAGCTGACTCCATCTCCTTAAACACTCCTTTATAGAGGCTTTTTCTCATCCCACATCTATCATTCTCAACCATATTACCCTATTTTATTTTCTTTACAGCCTCTATGTTAACTTGTTTATTGTCTTTATTCCCACTGGAAAGTGAGCTTTAAGAAAGCTAGGGCTTCATCCATTATGTTCACCAGTATCCCAGTACCCTGAATGATGTCTGGCACATAATAGGAGCTCAATAAATATTTGTTAAAGAAATGGGTATAAGTATGGAAGAAAGGTTTTTGGTTAACTGGGAGGTTTTGGTTAAGTCATGATTTCATGCCACAACTGGAGTCACAGGTGTTAAAAACATTGATCTCTGTTATAAACAAGTGAGTTCAGAGTTCCAAGTGGCCCAAGTTAGGAACCGAGTGGTTCCTAACAAGTTTACATCGGATCTGTGACTTGTTAATAGTGCTGTGAGAGATTGCAACCAGTAACTCTCAGGATCAACTCCTTTTGTTTTGCATCCTCAATTTCTTCTTAATGTAGGAAACAGAGTTTAAATGATGAATTGGCCCATTTCTTCCAGAACCCTACAGTGTACTTANATCCAGGAACACATGCATAGCTCCGGCCACAGGGCAGTGTGGTGGGAGATAAGGAGCTACTACTGTGCTAAAGAGCTGCAAGTAACCAAAACTGGCAGCAATTTACCATCCAAGCCTTCCCCTGGAAGTGGCAAGCCTTCAATAGACTCCAGAAGTCCACAATATTTACCTCAGACAGATTCCGCCAGTGTCATTGTGTCTAGGTGGGGAGACAGACTTCTGTTGTTTCCTACTCCACCATCTTCCCAGACTCCTCACACCATGTTTTAATGTTTAATAAGTTATTAAGCTTGAGGAATCCCTTTATAATTTATATTTAATCAATTTTTAACTCAAAAGAATCCTGTCAACTTCATTATCTTTAACCCTTTCATTAGCCTCCTCTACACCAGGCGTCACGGTCTTTCAGTCTGGACATAGGCCAAGAGGTGTTTGCTGCGACAGGTGGAAGACGCAGTTACCAGTTAAGAGGGATAGGTAAGATGACCATGTTTTCTGAATCCAAAACTCAGATCAAGGCTTGACAAAATATTTGAGAATGATTATGTAAAAATCTTCTAAATGTATAAATATTAAATTCAACTGCATGATAAATGTAATGCGCTGCCTTTACTTAAAAAAAAAAAAATGTAATCAGGACTAGCCCCAGAAATTTAAGCCATATAGTAGAGCAGGGGGAGGGAAGGCATTGATCATTGAATCAATTATTCCCAACTTTCAATCTTTGTGTGTTTTGACCATAACACATCTCAATGAATGTCCTAGAATGAGATCCACACACTTAATGTAAATACCAACAGTGGTCACCTATCAACATCATACAAAGGCACACTTCACAGGTTTCATAATCAAATTCTAAAATAATTACATGTAATAAAATAAAATCATAATAATAAATAATACACAAATATAAAAAACACAAGTACAGTCCAGAAAATACAAAACTGTAATTTATTTGCCTTATTTACCAAATGGTTAGCTATAAAGATATCATTTTTGTCTTGGAATTTAAAGCAGTTTCATTTTTTACCAGAGTTACTTTTTCTGATCATATGCTAGAATCGGCATCTTCTGTTTTATCTTGATTTAATTGATCATTTACATTTTATACGTTTGTGCACTTGAGAACCATATTTTCTCCATGATCATTGAAACTCTGTAATATAAAATGTCATTGTCTTCATATATTTGAGTAGTACCGATCACGGTTTTGAAAGTCTCTATGAGCATATCTTGCATAAGTCTTGTTATGTGGGATCCTTCCAAAAGGTTCATGGTCATTGAAACAAGATTCAAAAACTTCATCAACAGCCTTTTGAGCTACTTCTTTGCTGATATTCCTAACAGCCAGGATAGAAAGAATGGCTCTGTCTCTCACACAAGTCTAAAGAGAAAAATTATTTAGGTATAAGTAAAATTATTTAGGTATAAGTAAGACCTCCTCCAATTTTCTCATCTTTTCCAATAATACAAGCAGATGTCATTGTCTGAAGTTCTAGGCAGTATTTGCCAAACGATAACTCTCAATTTGCAAAATCATAGAAAAGTGTATAAACAAGGTTCTGATTGAATTTTTAATAAAACTTAAATAAATTTAAAATATATTTTACTTCTGCAAGTCTCTTTAACTTTTCAGTTGATCAATGCTAGATCACTTTTCCTTCAAGAGGCGCACTCTCCCATGCAGACAACAGGAAA